>NW_026735910.1:0-93781 GCF_949786415.1 Peromyscus eremicus
GGATTCAACTCCATTTCAGACTGGGAAACAAACACTAGCTCACCTTACAAGAAACACACTCTGCTTTTGAGAAAAGAGCACTCTTCTATTCTACTGTGTTTCCTATGTGGTCTGAACAGTGAGCTTGCTCAGAACAAAAGAACGGTTTTTCCTACACACAGGGGCCATATCTAGTTCAACTCTGCTTAGGAAACTGAAAAGAACAGTAGCTCCTCTTAAGTCCAATACACTGTACTTGCTGGGAACAGACGCCAGTGCTATTTGCACTGTGTATGGCAATGGGAGCGAAATAGTGACTCTTCTTACCAGAAACCAAATCTTGCTCATAGGACCAGAAACTGCATGTGATTGAACTCTATTTACGACTGGGAAACAAATGCTAGCTCGCCTTACAAGAAACACACTCTGCTTTTGAGAAAAGATCACTCTTCTACTCTACTGTGTTTCCTATGCGTTCGAACAGTGAGCTTGCTCAGTACAAAAGCACTGTGCTTCCTACACACAAGGCCATATCTAGTTCAATTCTGCTTAGGAATCTGACAAGAACAGTAGCTCCTCTTCAGTCCAATACACTGTACATGCTGGAAACAGACGCCAGTGATATTTGCCCTGTGTATGACAATGGGAGCGCAATAGTGACTCTTCTTACCAGAAAACAACTCTTGCTCATAGGACCAGAAACTGCATGTGATTTAACTCCATTTAGGACTTAGAAACAAACACTAGCTCGCCTTACAAGATACACACTCTACTTTTGAGAAAAGAGCACTCTTCTACTCTACTGTGTTTCCTAAGAGGTCCGAACAGTGAGCTTGCTCAGAACAAAAGAACTGTGCTTCCTACACACATGGGCCATATCTAGTTCAACTCTGCTTAGGAAACTGACAAGAACAGTAGCTCCTCTTCAGTCCAATACACTGTACTTGATGGGAACAGACGCGAGACCTATTTGCACTGTGTGTGGCAATGGGAGGGCAATAGTGACTTTCCTTACAAGAAAACAACTCTTGCTCGTAGGACCAAAAACTGCATGTGATTCAACTCCATTTAGGACTGGGAAACAAATGCTAGATCGCCTTACAAGAAACACACTGTGCTTTTGAGAAAAGAGCACTCTTCTACTCTATGGGTTTCCTATAGGGCCAGAACAGTGAGCATGCTCAGAACAAAAGAACTGTGCTTCCTACACACACGGCCATATCTAGTTCAATTCTGCTTAGGAAACTGACAAGAACAGTAGATACTCTTCAGTTCCATACACTGTACTTGCTGGGAACAGACGCCAGTGCTATTTGCCCTGTGTATGGCAAAGGGAGCGCAATAGTGACTCTTCTTACCAGAAAACAACTCTTGCTCGTAGGACCATAAACTACATGTGATTCAACTCCATTTAGGACTGGGAAACAAACGGTAGCTCGCCTTACAAGAAACACACTCTGCTTTTGAGAAAAGAGCACTCTTCTCCTCTACTGTGTTTCCTATGGGGTCCAAACAGTGAGCTTGCTCAGAACAAAAGAACTGTGCTTCCTACACACGGACAATATCTAGTTCAACTCTGCTTAGGAAACTGACAAGAATAGTAGCTCCTCTTCATCCGATACACTGTATTTGCTGGGAACAGACGCGAGTGATATTTGCACTGTGTATGGCAATGGGAGCGCAATAGTGACTTTCCTTACCAGAAAACAACTCTTGTTCGTAGGACCAGAAACTGCATGTGATTCAACTCCATTTAGGAGTGGGAAACAAACGCTAGCTCGCCTTACAAGAAACACACTCTGCTTTAGAAAAAGAGCACTCTTCTACTCTACTGTGTTTCCTATGGGGTCCGATAAGTGAGCTTGCTCAGAACAAAAGAACTGTGCTTCCTACACACACGGCCATATCTAGTTCAATTCTGCTTAGGAACCTGACAAGAACAGTAGATCCTCTTCAGTCCAATACACTGTACTTGCTGGCAACAGACGCGAGTGCTATTTGTCCTGTGTATGGCAATGGCAGCGCAATAGTGACTCTTCTTTCCATAAAACAACTCTTGCTCGTAGGACCAGAAACTGCATGTGATTCAACTCCATTTAGGACTGGGAAACAAATGCTAGCTCGCCTTACAAGAAACACACTCTGCTTTGGAGAAAAGAGCACTCTTCTACTCTACTGTGTTTCTTATGGGTTCGAACAGTGAGCTTGCTCAGTACAAAAGAACTGTGCTTCCTACACACCTGGCCATATCTAGTTCAATTCTGCTTAGGATACTGAAAAGAACAGTAGCTCCTCTTCAGTCGAATGCACTGTACATGCTGGGAACAGACGCCAGTGTTATTTGCCCTGTGTATGAAAATGGGAGCGCAGTAGTGACTCTTCTCACCAGAAAACAACTCTAGCTCATAGGACCAGAAACTGCATGTGATTCAACTCCTTTTATGACTGGGAAACAAACGCTAGATCGCCTTACAAGAAACACACTCTGCTTTTGAGAAAACAGCACTCTTCTACTCTAAGGTGTTTACTATAGGTTCGAACAGTGAGCTTGCTCAGAACCAAAGAACTGTGATTCTTACACACACGGCCATATCCTGTTCACTTCTACTTAGAAAACTGACAAGAACAGTAGCTCCTCTTCAGTCCAATACACTGTACATGCTGGGAACAGACGCCAGTGCTATTTGCCCTGTGTATGTCAATGGGAGCGCAATAGTGACTCTTCTTACCAGAAAAAAATTCTTGCTCGTAGGACCAGAAACTGCATGTGATTCAACTCCATTTAGGACTGGGAAACAAACGCTAGCTTGCCTTACAAATATAACACTCTGCTTTTGAGAAAAGAGCACTCTTCTACTCTACTGTGTTTCTTATGGGGTCGAAACAGTGAGCTTGCTCAGAACAAACAAACTGTGCTTCCTACACACAGGGCCATATCTAGTTCAACTCTGCTTCGGAAACTGACAAGAACAGTAGCTCCTCTTCAGTCCAATACACTGTACTTGCTGGGAACAGATGCAAGTGCTATTTGCACTGTATATGGCAATGGGAGCGCAATAGTGACTCTTCTTACCAGAAAACAACTCTTGCTCGTAGGACCAGAAACTGCATGGGATTCAACTCCATTTCAGACTGGGAAACAAACACAGGCTCACCTTACAAGAAACACACTTTGCTTTTGAGAAAAGAGCACTCTTCTATTCTACTGTGTTTCCTATGTGGTCTGAACAGTGAGCTTGCTCAGAACAAAAGAACGGTTTTTCCTACACACAGGGGCCATATCTAGTTCAACTCTGCTTAGGAAACTGAAAAGAACAGTAGCTCCTCTTAAGTCCAATACACTGTACTTGCTGGGAACAGACGCCAGTGCTATTTGCACTGTGTATGGCAATGGGAGCGAAATAGTGACTCTTCTTACCAGAAACCAAATCTTGCTCATAGGACCAGAAACTGCATGTGATTGAACTCTATTTACGACTGGGAAACAAATGCTAGCTCGCCTTACAAGAAACACACTCTGCTTTTGAGAAAAGATCACTCTTCTACTCTACTGTGTTTCCTATGCGTTCGAACAGTGAGCTTGCTCAGTACAAAAGCACTGTGCTTCCTACACACAAGGCCATATCTAGTTCAATTCTGCTTAGGAATCTGACAAGAACAGTAGCTCCTCTTCAGTCCAATACACTGTACATGCTGGAAACAGACGCCAGTGATATTTGCCCTGTGTATGACAATGGGAGCGCAATAGTGACTCTTCTTACCAGAAAACAACTCTTGCTCATAGGACCAGAAACTGCATGTGATTTAACTCCATTTAGGACTTAGAAACAAACACTAGCTCGCCTTACAAGATACACACTCTACTTTTGAGAAAAGAGCACTCTTCTACTCTACTGTGTTTCCTAAGAGGTCCGAACAGTGAGCTTGCTCAGAACAAAAGAACTGTGCTTCCTACACACATGGGCCATATCTAGTTCAACTCTGCTTAGGAAACTGACAAGAACAGTAGCTCCTCTTCAGTCCAATACACTGTACTTGATGGGAACAGACGCGAGACCTATTTGCACTGTGTGTGGCAATGGGAGGGCAATAGTGACTTTCCTTACAAGAAAACAACTCTTGCTCGTAGGACCAAAAACTGCATGTGATTCAACTCCATTTAGGACTGGGAAACAAATGCTAGATCGCCTTACAAGAAACACACTGTGCTTTTGAGAAAAGAGCACTCTTCTACTCTATGGGTTTCCTATAGGGCCAGAACAGTGAGCATGCTCAGAACAAAAGAACTGTGCTTCCTACACACACGGCCATATCTAGTTCAATTCTGCTTAGGAAACTGACAAGAACAGTAGATACTCTTCAGTTCCATACACTGTACTTGCTGGGAACAGACGCCAGTGCTATTTGCCCTGTGTATGGCAAAGGGAGCGCAATAGTGACTCTTCTTACCAGAAAACAACTCTTGCTCGTAGGACCATAAACTACATGTGATTCAACTCCATTTAGGACTGGGAAACAAACGGTAGCTCGCCTTACAAGAAACACACTCTGCTTTTGAGAAAAGAGCACTCTTCTACTCTACTGTGTTTCCTATGGGGTCCAAACAGTGAGCTTGCTCAGAACAAAAGAACTGTGCTTCCTACACACGGACAATATCTAGTTCAACTCTGCTTAGGAAACTGACAAGAATAGTAGCTCCTCTTCATCCGATACACTGTATTTGCTGGGAACAGACGCGAGTGATATTTGCACTGTGTATGGCAATGGGAGCGCAATAGTGACTTTCCTTACCAGAAAACAACTCTTGTTCGTAGGACCAGAAACTGCATGTGATTCAACTCCATTTAGGATTAGGAAACAAATGCTAGCTCGACTTACAAGAAACACACTCTGCTTTTGAGAAAAGAGCACTCTTCTACTCTACTGTGTTTCTTACAGGACCAGAACAGTGAGCTTGCTCAGAACAAAAGAACTGTACTTCCTACACATACGGGCCATATCTAGTTCAACTCTGCTTAGGAAACTGACAAGAACAGTATCTCCTCTTCAGTCCAATACACTGTACTTGCTGGGAACATACACGAGTGCTATTTGCACTGTGTATGGCAATTGGAGCACAATAGTGACTATTCTTACCAGAAAACAACTCTTGCTTGTCGGACAAAAAACTGCATGTGATTCAACTCCATTTAGGACTGGGAAACAAACTCTATATCGCCTTACAAGAAACACACTCTACTTTTGAGAAAAGAGCACTCTTCTACTCTACTGTGTTTCCTAAAGGGCCAGAACAGTGAGCTTGCTCAGAACAAAAGAACTGTGCTTCCTACACACACGGCCATATCTAGTTCAGTTCTGCTTAGGAACCTGACAAGAACAGTAGATCCTCTTCATTCCAATACACTGTACTTGCTGGGAACAGACGCCAGTGCTATTTGTCCTGTGTACGGGATTGGCAGCGCAATAGTGACTATTCTTACCGTAAAACAACTCTTGCTAGTAGGACCAGAAACCGCATGTGATTCAACTCCATTTAGGACTGGGAAATAAACGCTAGATCGCCTTACAAGAAACACACTCTGCTTTTGAGAAAAGAGCACTCTTCTACTCTACTGTTTTTCCTATAGGGCCAGAACAGTGAGCTTGCTCAGAACAAAAGAACTGTGCTTCCCACACACGGGCCATATCTAGTTCAACTCTGCCTAGGAAACTGACAAGAACAGTAGCTCCTCTTCAGTCCGATACACTTTACTTGCTGGGAAATGACGAGAGTGCTATTTGCACTGTGTATGGCAATGGGAGCACAAAAGTGACTTTCCTTACCAGAAAACAACTCTTGATCGTAGGACAGAAACTGCATGTGATTCAACTCCATTTAAGACTGGGAAACAAACGCTAGCTTGCCTTACAAGAAACACACTCTACTTTTGAGAAAAGAGCACTCTTCTACACTACTGTGTTTCCTATGGGGTCCGAACAGTGAGCTTGCTCTGAACAAAAGAACTGTGCTTCCTACACACACGGCCATATCTAGTTCAATTCTGCTGAGGAACCTGACAAGAACAGTAGATCCTCTTTAGTCCAATACACTGTACATGCTGGGAACAGACGCCAGTGCTATTTGCCCTGTGTATGACAATGGGAGCGCAACAGTGACTCTTCTTACCAGAAAAAAATTCTTGCTCGTAGGACAAGAAACTGCAAGTGATTCAACTCCATTTAGGACTGGGAAACAAACGCTAGCTCGCCTTACAAATATAACACTCTGCTTTTGAGAAAAGAGCACTCTTCTACTCTACTGTGTTTCCTTTGTGGTCCAAACAGTGAGCTTGCTAAGAACAAACGAACTGTGCTTCCTACACACACGGCCATATCTAGTTCAACTCTGCTTAGGAAACTGACAAGAACAGTAGCTCCTCTTCAGTCCAATACACTGTACTTTCTGGGAACAGACACAAGTGCTATTTGCACTGTATATGGCAATGGGAGCGCAATAGTGACTCTTCTTACCAGAAAACAATTCTTGCTCATAGGACCAGAAACTGCATGGGATTAAACTCCATTTCAGACTGGGAAACAAACGCTAGCTCACCTTACAAGAAACACACTCTGCTTTTGAGAAAAGAGCACTCTTCTACTCTACTGTGTTTCCTATGTGGTCCGAACAGTGAGCTTGCTCAGAACAAAAGAACTGTTCTTCCCACACACAGGGGCCATATCTAGTTCAAATCTGCTTAGGAAACTGACAAGAACAGTAGCTCCTCTTCAGTCCAAAACACTGTACTTGCTGGGAACAGACGTCAGTGCTATTTGCATTGTGTATGGCAATGGGAGCACAATAGTGACTCTTCTTACCAGAAACCAAATCTTGCTCATAGGACCAGAAACTGCATGTGATTGAACTCCATTTACGACTGGGAAACAAATGCTAGCTCGCCTTACAAGAAACACACTCTGCTTTTGAGAAAAGATCACTCTTCTACTCTACTCTGTTTCCTATGGGTTCAAACAGTGAGCTTGCTCAGTACAAAAGCACTGTGCTTCCTACACACAAGGCCATATCTAGTTCAATTCTGCTTAGGAAACTGACAAGAACAGTAGCTCCTCTTCAGTCCAATACACTGTACATGCTGGGAACAGACGCCAGTGATATTTGCCCTGTGTATGACAATGGGAGCGCAATAGTGACTCTTCTTACCAGAAAACAACTCTTGCTCATAGGACCAGAAACTGCATGTGATTTAACTCCATTTAGGACTTAGAAACAAACACTAGCTCACCTTACAAGAAACACACTCTACTTTTGAGAAAAGAGCACTCTTCTACTCTACTGTGTTTCCTAAGAGTTCAGAACAGTGAGCTTGCTCAGAACAAAAGAACTGTGCTTCCTACACACATGGGCCATATCTAGTTCAACTCTGCTTAGGAAACTGACAAGAACAATAGCTCCTCTTCAGTCCAATACACTGTACTTGATGGGAACAGACGCGAGTCCTATTTGCACTGTGTGTGGCAATGGGAGGACAATAGTGACATTCCTTACCAGAAAACAACTCTTGCTCGTAGGACCAAAAACTGCATGTGATTCAACTCCATTTAGGACTGGGAAACAAATGCTAGCTCGCCTTACAAGAAACACACTCTGCTTTTGACAAAAGAGCACTCTTCTACTCTATGGGTTTCCTATAGGGCCAGAACAGTGAGCATGCTCAGAACAAAAGAACTGTGCTTCCTACACACACGGCCATATCTAGTTCAATTCTGCTTAGGAAACTGACAAGAACAGTAGATCCTCTTCAGTTCCATACACTGTACTTACTGGGAACAGACGCCAGTGCTATTTGCCCTGTGTATGACAATGGGAGCGCAATAGTGACTCTTCTTACCAGAAAACAACTCTTGCTCGTAGGACGAGAAACTACATGTGATTCAACTCCATTTAGGACTGGGAAACAAACGCTAGCTCGCCTTACAAGAAACACACTCTGCTTTTGAGAAAAGAGCACTCTTCTACTCTACTGTGTTTCCTATGGGGTCCGAACAGTGAGCTTGCTCAGAACAAAAGAACTGTGCTTCCTACACACACGGCCATATCTAGTTCAATTCTGCTTAGGAACCTGACAAGAACAGTAGATCCTCTTCATTCCAATACACTGTACTTGCTGGGAACAGACGCCAGTGCTATTTGTCCTGTGTACGGGATTGGCAGTGCAATAGTGACTATTCTTACCATAAAACAACTCTTGCTCGTAGGACCAGAAACCGCATGTGATTCAACTCCATTTAGGACTGGGAAATAAACGCTAGCTCGCCTTACAAGAAACACACTCTGCTTTTGAGAAAAGAGCACTCTTCTACTCTACTGTTTTTCTTACAGGGCCAGAACAGTGAGCTTGCTCAGAACAAAAGAACTGTGCTTTCCACACACGGGCCATATCTAGTTCAACTCTGCCTAGGAAACTGACAAGAACAGTAGCTCCTCTTCAGTCCGATACACTGTACTTGCTGGGAACAGACACGAGTGCTATTTGCACTTTGTATGGCAATGGGAGCACAAAAGTGACTTTCCTTACCAGAAAACAACTCTTGAGCGTAGGACAGAAACTGCATGTGATTCAACTCCATTTAAGACTGGGAAACAAACGCTAGCTTGCCTTACAAGAAACACACTCTACTTTTGAGAAAAGAGCACTCTTCTACACTACTGTGTTTCCTATGGGGTCCGAACAGTGAGCTTGCTCTGAACAAAAGAACTGTGCTTCCTACACACACGGCCATATCTAGTTCAATTCTGCTTAGGAACCTGACAAGAACAGCAGATCCTCTTCAGTCCAATACACTGTATTTGCTGTGAACAGAGGCCAGTGCTATTTGTCCTGTGTATGACAAAGGCAGCACAATAGTGACTCTTCTTACCAGAAAACAACACTTGCTCGTAGTACCAGAAACTGCATGGGATTCAACTCCATTTAGGACTGCGAAACAAACGCTAGCTCGCCTTACAAGAAACACACTCTGCTTTAGAGAAAAGAGCACTCTTCTACTCTACTGTGTATCCTTTGGGGTCCAAACAGTGAGCTTGCTCAGAACAAAAGAACTGTGCTTCCTACAGACACGGGCCATTTCTAGTTCAACTCTGCTTAGGAAACTGACAAGAACAGTAGCACCTATTCAGTCCAATACACTGTACTTGCTGGGAACAGACGCGAGTGCTATTTGCACTGTGTATGGCAATGGGAGCGCAATAGTGACTCTTCTTACCAGAAAAAAAACTCTTGCTCGTAGGACCAGAAACTGCATGTGATTCAACTCCATTTAGGACTGGGAAACAAACGCTAGCTCGCCTTACAAAAAACACACTCTGCTTTTGAGAAAAGAGCACTCTTCTACTCTACTGTGTTTCCTATGAGGTCCGAACAGTGAGCTTGCTCAGAACAAAAGAACTGTGCTTCCTCCACACATGGGCCAAATCTAGTTCAACTCTGCTTAGTAAACTGACAAGAACAGTAGCTCCTCTTCAGTCCAATACACTGTACTTGATGGGAACAGACGCGAGACCTATTTGCAATGTGTGTGGCATTGGGAGGGCAATAGTGACTTTCCTTACCAGAAAACAACTCTTGCTCGTAGGACCAAAAACTGCATGTGATTCAACTCCATTTAGGACTGGGAAACAAATGCTAGCTCGCCTTACAAGAAACACACTCTGCTTTTGAGAAAAGAGCACTCTTCTACTCTATGGGTTTCCTATAGGGCCAGAACAGTGAGCATGCTCAGAACAAAAGAACTGTGCTTCCTACACACACGGCCATATCTAGTTCAATTCTGCTTAGGAAACTGACAAGAACAGTAGATCCTCTTCAGTTCCATACACTGTACTTGCTGGGAACAGACGCCAGTGCTATTTGCCCTATGTATGACAATGGGAGCGCAATAGTGACTCTTCTTACCAGAAAACAACTCTTGCTCGTAGGACCAGAAACTACATGTGATTCAACTCCATTTAGGACTGGGAAACAAACGCTAGCTCGCCTTACAAGAAACACACTCTGCTTTTGAGAAAAGAGCACTCTTCTACTCTACTGTGTTTCCTATGGGTTCAAACAGTGAGCTTGCTCAGTACAAAAGCACTGTGCTTCCTACACACACGGCCATATCTAGTTCAATTCTGCTTAGGAAACTGACAAGAACAGTAGATCCTCTTCAGTCCAATACACTGTACAAGCTGGGAACAGACGCCAGTGCTATTTGCCCTGTGTATGGCAATGGAAGCGCAATAGTGACTCTTCTTACCAGAAAACAACTCTTGCTCGTAGTACCAGAAACTGCATGTGATTCCACTCCATTTAGGACTGGGAAACAAACGCTAGCTCGCCTTACAAGAAACACACTCTGCTTTTGAGAAAAGAGCACTCTTCTACTCTACTGTGTTTCCTATGGGGTCCGAAAAGTGAGCTTGCTCAGAACAAAAGAACTGTGCTTCCTACACACACGGCCATATCTAGTTCAATTATGCTTAGGAACCTGACAAGAACAGTAGATCCTCTTCAGTCCAATACACTGTACTTGCTGGGAACAGACGCGAGTGCTATTTGTCCTGTGTATGGCAATGGCAGCGCAATAGTGACTCTTCTTTCCATAATACAACTCTAGCTCGTAGGACCAGAAACTGCATGTGATTCAACTCCATTTAGGAGTGGGAAACAAATGCTAGCTCGCCTTACAAGAAGCACACTCTGCTTTAGAGAAAAGAGCACTCTTCTACTCTACTGTGTTTCCTATAGGGCCAGAACAGTGAGCTTGCTCAGAACAAAAGAACTGTGCTTCCTACACACGGGCCAGATCTAGTTCAACTCTGCTTAGGAAACTGACAAGAACAGTAGCTCCTATTCAGTCCAATACACTGTACTTGCTGGGAACAGTCGTGAGTGCTATTTGCAAGGTTTTTGGCATTTGGAGCGCAATAGTGACTCTTCTTACCAGAAAACAACTCTTGCTCGTAGGATCAAAAACTGCCTGTGACTCAACTCCATTTAGGACTGGGAAACAAACGAAGCTCGCCTTACAAGAAACACACTCTGCTTTAGAGAAAAGAGCACTCTTCTCTTCTCTACTCTGTTTCTTATGGGGTCCAAACAGTGAGCTTGCTCAGAACATAAGAACTGTGCTTCCTACACACACGGGCCATATCTAGTTCAACTCTGCTTAGAAAACTGACAAGAACAGTAGCTCCTCTTCAGTCCGATACAGTGTACTTGCTGGGAAAAGACGCGAGTGCTATTTGCCCTAGTATGGCAATGGGAGTGCAATAGTGACTTTACTTACCAGAAAACAACTCTTGCTCGTAGGACCAGAAACTGCATGTGATTCAACTCCATTTAGGACTGGGAAACAAATGCAAGCTTACCTTACAAGAAACACACTCTGCTTTTGAGAAAAGAGCACTCTTCTACTCTACTGTGTTTCCTATAGGGACAGAACAGTGAGCTTGGTCAGAACAAAAGAACTGTGCTTCCTACACACACGGCCATATCTAGTTCAATTCTGCTTAGGAAACTGACAACAACAGTAGATCCTCTTCAGTCCAATACACTGTATATGCTGGGAACTGACGCCAGTGCTACTTGCACTGTGTATGAAAATGGGAGCACAATAGTGACTCTTCTTACCAGAAAACAACTCTTGCTCGTAGGACCAGAAATTGCATGTGATTGAACTCCATTTAGGACTCGGAAACAAATGCTAGCTCGCCTTACAAGAAACACACTGTGCTTTTGAGAAAAGGGCACTCTTCTAGTCTACTGTGTTTCTTATGGGTTCGAACAGTGAGCTTGCTCAGTACAAAAGAACTGTGCTTCCTACACACAAGGCCATATCTAGTTCAATTCTGCTTAGGATACTGAAAAGAACAGTAGCTCCTCTTCAGTCCAATACACTGTACATGCTGGGAACAGACGCCAGTGTTATTTGCCCTGTGTATGAAAATGGGAGCGCAATAGTGACTCTTCTCACCAGAAAACAACTCTTGCTCGTAGGACCAGAAACTGCATGGGATTCAACTCCTTTTATGACTGGGAAACAAACGGTAGCTCGCCTTACAAGAAAAACACTCTGCTTTTGAGAAAAGAGCACTCTTCTACTCTACTGTGTTTACTATGGGTTAAAACAGTAAGCTTGCTCAGAACAAAAGAACTGTGATTCCTACACACACGGCCATATCCTGTTCACTTCTACTTAGAAAACTGACAAGAACAGTAGCTCCTCTTCAGTCCAATACACTGTACATGCTGGGAACAGACACCAGTCCTATTTGCCCTGTGTATGACAATGGGAGCGCAATAGTGACTCTTCTTACCAGAAAAAAAATTCTTGCTCGTAGGACCAGAAACTGCATGTGATTCAAATCCATTTAGGACTGGGAAACAAACACTCGCTCGCCTTACAAATAAAACACTCTGCTTTTGAGAAAAGAGCCCTCTTCTACTCTACTGTGTTTTCTATGGGGTCCAAACAGTGTGCTTGCTCAGAACAAAAGAACTGTTCTTCCTACACACAGGGGCCATATCTAGTTCAACTCTGCTTAGGAAACTGACAAGAACAGTAGCTCCTCTTAAGTCCAATACACTGTACTTGCTGGCAACAGACGCCAGTGCTATTTGCACTGTGTATGGCAATGGGAGCACAATAGTGACTCTTCTTACCAGAAACCAAATCTTGCTCATAGGACCAGAAACTGCATGTGATTGAACTCCATTTACGACTGGGAAACAAATGCTAGCTCGCCTTACAAGAAACACACTCTGCTTTTGAGAAAAGATCACTCTTCTACTCTACTGTGTTTCCTATGGGTTCGAACAGTGAGCTTGCTCAGTACAAAAGCACTGTGCTTCCTACACACAAGGCCATATCTAGTTCAATTCTGCTTAAGAAACTGACAAGCACAGTAGTTCCTCTTCAGTCCAATACACTGTACATGCTGGGCACAGACGCCAGTGATATTTGCCCTGTGTATGACAATGGGAGCGCAATAGTGACTCTTCTTACCAGAAAACAACTCTTACTCATAGGACCAGAAACTGCATGTGATTTAACTCCATTTAGGACTGAGAAACAAACACTAGCTCGCCTTACAAGAAACACACTCTACTTTTGAGAAAAGAGCACTCTTCTACTCTACTGTGTTTCCCTTGCGGTCCGAACAGTGAGCTTGCTCAGAACAAAAGAACTGTGCTTCCAACACACATAGGCCATATCTAGTTCAACTCTGCTTAGGAAACTGACAAGAACAGTAGCTCCTCTTCAGTCCAATACACTGTACTTGATGGGAACAGACGCGAGTGCTATTTGCACTGTGTGTGGCAATGGGAGGGCAATAGTGACTTTCCTTACCAGAAAACAACTCTTGCTCGTAGGACCAAAAACTGCATGTGATTCAACTCCATTTAGGACTGGGAAACAAAGGCTAGCTCGCCTTACAAGAAACACACTCTGCTTTTGAGAAAAGAGCACTCTTCTACTCTACTGGGTTTCCTATAGGGCCAGAACAGTGAGCATGCTCAGAACAAAAGAACTGTGCTTCCTACACACACGGCCATATCTAGTTCAATTTTGCTTAGGAAACTGACAAGAACAGCAGATCCTCTTCAGTTCCATACACTGTACTTGCTGGGAACAGACGCCAGTGCTATTTGCCCTGTGTATGACAATGGAGCACAATAGTAACTCTTCTTACCAGAAAACAACTCTTGCTCGTAGGACCAGAAACTACATGTGATTCAACTCCATTTAGGACTGGGAAACAAACGCTAGCTCGCCTTACAAGAAACACACTCTACTTTTGAGAAAAGAGCACTCTTCTACTCTACTGTGTTTCCTATGGGTTCGAACAGTGAGCTTGCTCAGTACAA
Organism: Peromyscus eremicus; assembly: GCF_949786415.1. Classification (NCBI taxonomy): domain Eukaryota; kingdom Metazoa; phylum Chordata; class Mammalia; order Rodentia; family Cricetidae; genus Peromyscus; species Peromyscus eremicus. Next base: position 13,887 of record NW_026735910.1, read on the forward strand.
AAGCACTGTGCTTCCTACACACACGGCCATATCTAGTTCAATTCTGCTTAGGAAACTGACAAGAACAGTAGATCCTCTTCAGTCCAATACACTGTACAAGCTGGGAACAGACGCCAGTGCTATTTGCCCTGTGTATGGCAATGGAAGCGCAATAGTGACTCTTCTTACCAGAAAACAACTCTTGCTCTTAGGACCAGAAACTGCATGTGATTCAAATCCATTTAGGACTGGGAAACAAATGCTAGCTCGCCTTACAAGAAACACACTCTGCTATTGAGAAAAGGGCACTCTTCTACTCTACTGTGTTTCCTATGGGTTCGAACAGTGAGCTTGCTCAGAACAAAAGAACTGTGTTTCCTACACACACGGGCTATATCTAGTTCAACTCTGCTTAGGAAACTGACAAGAACAGTAGCTCCTCTTCAGTCCAATACACTGTACTTGCCGGGAAATGACGCCAGTGCTATTTGCCCTGTGTATGTCAATGGGAGCTCAATAGTTACTCTTCTTACCAAAAAAAACTCTTGCTCGTAGGATCAGAAACTGCATGTGATTCAACTCCATTTAGGACTGGGAAACAAGCGCTAGCTGGCCTTACAAGAAACACACTCTGCTTTTGAGAAAAGAGCACTCTTATACTCTACTGTGTTTCCTACAGGGACAAAACAGTGAGCTTGCTCAGAACAAAAGAACTGTGCTTCCTACACACACGGCCATATCTATTTCAATTCTGCTTAGGAAACTGACAAGATCAGTAGATCCTCTTCCGTCCCATACACTGTACTTGCTGGGAAAAGACGCCAGTGCTATTTGCCCTGTGGATGACAATGGGAGAGCAGTAGTGACTCTTCTTACCAGAAAATAACTCTTGCTCGTAGGACCAGAAACTGCATGTGATTCAACTCCATTTAGGACTGGGAAACAAACGCTAGCTCGCCGTACAAGAAACACACTCTACTTTTGAGAAAAGAGCACTCTTCTACTCTACTGTGTTTCCTATGGTTTCGAACAGTGAGCTTGCTCAGTACAAAAGCACTGTGCTTCCTACACACACGGGGCATATCTAGTTCAACTCTGCTTAGGAATCTGACAAGAACAGTAGCTCCTCTTCAGTCCAATACACTGTACTTGCTGGGAACAGACGCGAGTGCTATTTGCACTGTATATGGCAATGGGAGCGCAATAGAGACTCTCCTTACCAGAAAACAACTCTTGCTAATACGACCAGAAACTGCATGTGATTCAACTCCACTTAGGACTGGGAAACAAACGCTAGCTCGCCTTACAAGACACACTCTGCTTTTGAGAATAGAGCTCTCTTCTACTCTTTGTGTTTCCTTTGGTGTCCAAACATTGAGCTTGCTCAGAACAAAAGAACTGTGCTTCGTACACACACGGGCCATATCTAGTTTAACTCTGCTTAGGAAACTGACGAGAACAGTAACTCCTCTTCAGTCCAATACACTGTACATCCTGGGAACAGACGCGAGTGCTATTTGCACTGTGTATGAAAATGGGAGCGCAATAGTGACTACTCTTACCAGAAAACAACTCTTGCTCATAGGACCAGAAACTGCATGGGATTCAACTCCATTTAGGACTGGGGAACAAATGCTAGCTCGCCTTACAAGAAACATACTCTGCTTTTGAGAAAAGAGCACTCATCTCCTCTACTCTGTTTCCTGTAAGGCCAGAACAGTAAGCTTGCTCAGAACAAAAGAACTGTGCTTCCTACACACACTGGCCATATCTAGTTCAACTCTGCTTAGGAAACTGACAAGAACAGTAGCTCCTCTTCAGTTCAATACACTGTACTTACTGGGAACAGACGCAAGTGCTATTTGTACTGTGTATGGAAATGGGAGCGTGGTAGTGACTCTTCTTACCAGAAAACAACTCTTGCTCGTATGACCAAAAACTACATGTTAATCAACTCCATTTAAGACTGGGAAACAAACGCAAGTTCACCTTACAAGAAACAAACACTGCTTTTGACAAAAGAGCACTCTTCTACTCTGCTGTGTTTCCTACGGGGTGCAAACAGTGAGCATGCTCAGAAAAAAAGAACTGTGCTTCCTACACACACTGCCATATCTAGTTCAATTCTGCTTAGGAACCTGACAAAAACAGTAGATCCTCTTCAGTCCAATACACTGTACATGCTGTGAACAGACGCCAGTGCTATTTGCCCTGTGTATGAGAGTGGGAGCGCAATAGTGACTCTTCTTACCAGAAAAAAACTCTTGCTCGTAGGACCAGAAACTGCATTTGATTCAACTCCATTTAGGACAGAGAAACAAACGCGAGCTCGCCGTACAAGAAACACACTCTGCTTTTGAGAAAAGACCACTCTTCTACTCTTCTATGTTTCCTATGGGGTCCGAACAGTGAGCTTGCTCAGAACAAAAGAACTGTGCTTCCTGCACACACGGGCCATATCTAGTTTAACTCTGCTTAGGAAACTGACAAGAACAGTAGATTCTCTTCAGTCCAGTACACTGTACTTGCTGGGAACAGACGTGAGTGCTATTTGCACTGTGTATGGCAATGGGAGCACAATAGTGACTTTCCTTTCCAGAAAACAACTCTTGCTCATAGGACCAGAAACTGCATGTGGCTCAACTCCATTTAGGACTGGAAACAAACGCTAGCTCGCCTTACAAGAAACACACTCTGCTTTTGAGAAAAGAGCAGTCTTCTACTCTACTGTGTTTCCTTTAGGGCCAGAACAGTCAGGTTGCTCAGAACAAAAGAACTGTGCTTCCTACACACAGGGGCCATATCTAGTTCAACTCTGCTTAGGAAACTGACAAGAACAGTAGCTCCTCTTCAGTCCAATACACTGTATATGCTGGGAACAGACGCCAGTGCTATTTGCCCTGTGCATGTCAATGGGAGCGCAATAGTGACTCTTCTTCCCCGAAAACAACTCTTGCTTGAAGGGCCGGAAACTGCATGTCATTCAACACCATTTAAGACTGGGAAACAAACGCTAGCTCGCCTTACAAGAAACACACTCTGCTTTTTGAGAAACGAGCACTCTTCTACTCTACTGTGTTTCCTATGGGGTCCGAACAGTGAGCTTGCTCAGAACAAAAGAACTGTGCTTCCTACACACACGGCCAAATCTAGTTCAATTCTGCTTAGGAACCTGACAAGAACAGTAGATCTTCTTCAGTCCAATACACTGTACATGCTGGGAACAGACGCCAGTGCTATTTGCCCTGTGTATGACAATGGGAGCGCAATATTGACTCTTCTTACCAGAAAACAACTCTTGCTCATAGGACCAGAAACTGCATGTGATTCAACTCCATATAGGACTGGGAAACAAACACGAGCTCGCTGTACAAGAAACACACTCTGCTTTTGAGAAAAGAGCACTCTTCTACTCTTCTGTGTTTCCTACGGGGTCCAAACAGTGAGCTTGCTCAGAACAAAAGAACTGTGCTTCCTACACACACGGGCCATATCTAGTTCATCTCTGCTTAGGAAACTGAGAAGAACAGTAGATCCTCTTCAGTCCAGTACACTGTACTTGCTGGGAACAGACGCAAGTGCTATTTGCACTGTGTTTGGCAATGGGAGCACAACAGTGACTTTTTTTTACCAGAAAACAACTCTTGCTCATAGGACCAGAAACTGCATGTGACTCAACTCCATTTAGGACTCGGAAACAAACGCTACCTCGCCTTACAAGAAACACACTCTGTTTTTGACAAAACATCACTCTTCTACTCTACTGTGTTTCATATAGGGACAGAACAATGAGCTTGCTTAGAACAAAAGAACTGTGCTTCCTACACACACGGGCCATATCTAGTTCAACTCTACTTAGGAAACTGACAAGAACAGTAACTTCTGATCAGTCCAATACACTGTACTTGCTGGGAACAGACGCGAGTGCTCTTTGCACTGTCTATGGCAATGAGAGCACAATAGTGACTCTTTTTACCAGAAAACAACTCTTGCTCATAGGACCAGAAACTGCATGTGATTCAACTCCATTTAGGACTGGGAAACAAACGCTAGCTCGCCTTACAAGAAACACGCTCTGCTTTTGAGAAAAGGGCACTCTTCTACTCTACTGTGTTTCCTATGGTGTCCGAAAAGTGAGCTTGCTCAGAATAAAAGAACTGTGCTTCCTACACACAGGGGCCATATCTAGTTCAATTCTGCTTAGGAAACTGACAAGAACAGTAGATTCTCTTCAGTCCAATACACTGTACATGCTGGGAACAGACGCGAGTGCTATTTGCACTGTGTATGACAATGGGAGCGCAATAGTGACTCTTCTTACCAGAAAACAACTCTTGCTCATAGGACCAGAAACTGCATGTGATTCAACTCCATTTAGGACTGGGGAACAAACGCGAGCTCGCCTTACAACAAACATACTCTGCTTTTGAGAAAAGAGCACTCATCTTCTCTACTCTGTTTCCTATAGGGCCAGAACAGTAAGCTTGCTCAGAACAAAAGAACTGTGCTTCCTACACACACGGGCCATATCTAGTTCAACTCTGCTTAGAAACCTGACAAAAACAGTAGATCCTCTTCAGTCCAATACACTGTACAGGCTGGGAACAGACGCCAGTGCTATTTGCCCTGTGTATGACAATGGAAACACAAAAGTGCCTCTTCTTACCAGAAAACAACTCTTGCTCTTAGGACCAGAAACTGCATGTGATTCAACTCCATTTAGGACTGGGAAACAAACACGAGCTCGCCGTACAATAAACACACTCTGCTTTTGAGAAAAGACCACTCTTCTACTCTTCTGTGTTTCCTATGGGGTCCGAACAGTGAGCTTGCTCAGAACAAAAGAACTGAGCTTCCTACACACACGGCCATATCTAGTTTAACTCTGCTTAGGAAACTGATAGGAACAGTAGATTCTCTTCAGTACAGTACACTGTACTTGCTGGGAACAGACGCGAGTGCTATTTGCACTGTGTATGGCAATGGGAGCGCAATAGTGACTTTCCTTACCAGAAAACAACTCTTGTTCGTAGGACCAGAAACTGCATGTGATTCAACTCCATTTAGGACTAGGAAACAAATGCTAGCTCGACTTACAAGAAACACACTCTGCTTTTGAGAAAAGAGCACTCTTCTACTCTACTGTGTTTCTTACAGGACCAGAACAGTGAGCTTGCTCAGAACAAAAGAACTGTACTTCCTACACACACGGGCCATATCTAGTTCAACTCTGCTTAGTAAACTGACAAGAACAGTATCTCCTCTTCAGTCCAATACACTGTACTTGCTGGGAACATACACGAGTGCTATTTGCACTGTGTATGGCAATTGGAGCACAATAGTGACTATTCTTACCAGAAAACAACTCTTGCTTGTAGGACAAAAAACTGCATGTGATTCAACTCCATTTAGGACTGGGAAACAAACTCTATATCGCCTTACAAGAAACACACTCTACTTTTGAGAAAAGAGCACTCTTCTACTCTACTTTGTTTCCTAAAGGGCCAGAACAGTGAGCTTGCTCAGAACAAAAGAACTGTGCTTCCTACACACACGGCCCTATCTAGTTCAGTTCTGCCTAGGAACCTGACAAGAACAGTAGATCCTCTTCATTCCAATACACTGTACTTGCTGGGAACAGACGCCAGTGCTATTTGTCCTGTGTACGGGATTGGCAGCGCAATAGTGACTATTCTTACCGTAAAACAACTCTTGCTAGTAGGACCAGAAACCGCATGTGATTCAACTCCATTTAGGACTGGGAAATAAACGCTAGATCGCCTTACAAGAAACACACTCTGCTTTTGAGAAAAGAGCACTCTTCTACTCTACTGTTTTTCCTATAGGGCCAGAACAGTGAGCTTGCTCAGAACAAAAGAACTGTGCTTCCCACACACGGGCCATATCTAGTTCAACTCTGCCTAGGAAACTGACAAGAACAGTAGCTCCTCTTCAGTCCGATACACTTTACTTGCTGGGAAATGACGCGAGTGCTATTTGCACTGTGTATGGCAATGGGAGCACAAAAGTGACTTTCCTTACCAGAAAACAACTCTTGATCGTAGGACAGAAACTGCATGTGATTCAACTCCATTTAAGACTGGGAAACAAACGCTAGCTTGCCTTACAAGAAACACACTCTACTTTTGAGAAAAGAACACTCTTCTACACTACTGTGTTTCCTATGGGGTCCGAACAGTGAGCTTGCTCTGAACAAAAGAACTGTGCTTCCTACACACACGGCCATATCTAGTTCAATTCTGCTGAGGAACCTGACAAGAACAGTAGATCCTCTTTAGTCCAATACACTGTACATGCTGGGAACAGACGCCAGTGCTATTTGCACTGTATATGGCAATGGGAGCGCAATAGTGACTCTTCTTACCAGAAAACAATTCTTGCTCGTAGGACCAGAAACTGCATGGGATTAAACTCCATTTCAGACTGGGAAACAAACGATAGCTCACCTTACAAGAAACACACTCTGCTTTTGAGAAAAGAGCACTCTTCTACTCTACTGTGTTTCCTATGTGGTCCGAACAGTGAGCTTGCTCAGAACAAAAGAACTGTTCTTCCTACACACAGGGGCCATATCTAGTTCAAATCTGCTTAGGAAACTGACAAGAACAGTAGCTCCTCTTCAGTCCAAAACACTGTACTTGCTGGGAAGAGACGTCAGTGCTATTTGCATTGTGTATGGCAATGGGAGCACAATAGTGACTCTTCTTACCAGAAACCAAATCTTGCTCATAGGACCAGAAACTGCATGTGATTGAACTCCATTTACGACTGGGAAACAAATGCTAGCTCGCCTTACAAGAAACACACTCTGCTTTTGAGAAAAGATCACTCTTCTACTCTACTCTGTTTCCTATGGGTTCAAACAGTGAGCTTGCTCAGTACAAAAGCACTGTGCTTCCTACACACAAGGCCATATCTAGTTCAATTCTGCTTAGGAAACTGACAAGAACAGTAGCTCCTCTTCAGTCCAATACACTGTACATACTGGGAACAGACGCCAGTGATATTTGCCCTGTGTATGACAATGGGAGCGCAATAGTGACTCTTCTTACCAGAAAACAACTCTTGCTCATAGGACCAGAAACTGCATGTGATTTAACTCCATTTAGGACTTAGAAACAAACACTAGCTCACCTTACAAGAAACACACTCTACTTTTGAGAAAAGAGCACTCTTCTACTCTACTGTGTTTCCTAAGAGTTCAGAACAGTGAGCTTGCTCAGAACAAAAGAACTGTGCTTCCTACACACATGGGCCATATCTAGTTCAACTCTGCTTAGGAAACTGACAAGAACAATAGCTCCTCTTCAGTCCAATACACTGTACTTGATGGGAACAGACGCGAGTCCTATTTGCACTGTGTGTGGCAATGGGAGGGCAATAGTGACATTCCTTACCAGAAAACAACTCTTGCTCGTAGGACCAAAAACTGCATGTGATTCAACTCCATTTAGGACTGGGAAACAAATGCTAGCTCGCCTTACAAGAAACACACTCTGCTTTTGAGAAAAGAGCACTCTTCTACTCTATGGGTTTCCTATAGGGCCAGAACAGTGAGCATGCTCAGAACAAAAGAACTGTGCTTCCTACACACACGGCCATATCTAGTTCAATTCTGCTTAGGAAACTGACAAGAACAGTAGATCCTCTTCAGTTCCATACACTGTACTTACTGGGAACAGACGCCAGTGCTATTTGCCCTGTGTATGACAATGGGAGCGCAATAGTGACTCTTCTTACCAGAAAACAACTCTTGCTCGTAGGACCAGAAACTACATGTGATTCAACTCCATTTAGGACTGGGAAACAAACGCTAGCTCGCCTTACAAGAAACACACTCTGCTTTTGAGAAAAGAGCACTCTTCTACTCTACTGTGTTTCCTATGGGGTCCGAACAGTGAGCTTGCTCAGAACAAAAGAACTGTGCTTCCTACACACACGGCCATATCTAGTTCAATTCTGCTTAGGAACCTGACAAGAACAGTAGATCCTCTTCATTCCAATACACTGTACTTGCTGGGAACAGACGCCTGTGCTATTTGTCCTGTGTACGGGATTGGCAGTGCAATAGTGACTATTCTTACCATAAAACAACTCTTGCTCTTAGGACCAGAAACCGCATGTGATTCAACTCCATTTAGGACTGGGAAATAAACGCTAGCTCGCCTTACAAGAAACACACTCTGCTTTTGAGAAAAGAGCACTCTTCTACTCTACTGTTTTTCTTACAGGGCCAGAACAGTGAGCTTGCTCAGAACAAAAGAACTGTGCTTTCCACACACGGGCCATATCTAGTTCAACTCTGCCTAGGAAACTGACAAGAACAGTAGCTCCTCTTCAGTCCGATACACTGTACTTGCTGGGAACAGACACGAGTGCTATTTGCACTTTGTATGGCAATGGGAGCACAAAAGTGACTTTCCTTACCAGAAAACAACTCTTGAGCGTAGGACAGAAACTGCATGTGATTCAACTCCATTTAAGTCTGGGAAACAAACGCTAGCTTGCCTTACAAGAAACACACTCTACTTTTGAGAAAAGAGCACTCTTCTACACTACTGTGTTTCCTATGGGGTCCGAACAGTGAGCTTGCTCTGAACAAAAGAACTGTGATTCCTACACACACGGCCATATCTAGTTCAGTTCTGCTTAGGAACCTGACAAGAACAGCAGATCCTCTTCAGTCCAATACACTGTATTTGCTGTGAACAGAGGCCAGTGCTATTTGTCCTGTGTATGACAAAGGCAGCACAATAGTGACTCTTCTTACCAGAAAACAACACTTGCTCGTAGTACCAGAAACTGCATGGGATTCAACTCCATTTAGGACTGCAAAACAAACGCTAGCTCGCCTTACAAGAAACACACTCTGCTTTAGAGAAAAGAGCACTCTTCTACTCTACTGTGTATCCTTTGGGGTCCAAACAGTGAGCTTGCTCAGAACAAAAGAACTGTGCTTCCTACAGACACGGGCCATTTCTAGTTCAACTCTGCTTAGCAAACTGACAAGAACAGTAGCACCTATTCAGTCCAATACACTGTACTTGCTGGGAACAGACGCGAGTGCTATTTGCACTGTGTATGGCAATGGGAGCGCAATAGTGACTCTTCTTACCAGAAAAAAACTCTTGCTCGTAGGACCAGAAACTGCATGTGATTCAACTCCATTTAGGACTGGGAAACAAACGCTAGCTCGCCTTAAGAAAAACACACTCTGCTTTTGAGAAAAGAGCACTCTTCTACTCTACTGTGTTTCCTATGAGGTCCGAACAGTGAGCTTGCTCAGAACAAAAGAACTGTGCTTCCTCCACACATGGGCCAAATCTAGTTCAACTCTGCTTAGTAAACTGACAAGAACAGTAGCTCCTCTTCAGTCCAATACACTGTACTTGATGGGAACAGACGCGAGACCTATTTGCAATGTGTGTGGCATTGGGAGGGCAATAGTGACTTTCCTTACCAGAAAACAACTCTTGCTCGTAGGACCAAAAACTGCATGTGATTCAACTCCATTTAGGACTGGGAAACAAATGCTAGCTCGCCTTACAAGAAACACACTCTGCTTTTGAGAAAAGAGCACTCTTCTACTCTATGGGTTTCCTATAGGGCCAGAACAGTGAGCATGCTCAGAACAAAAGAACTGTGCTTCCTACACACACGGCCATATCTAGTTCAATTCTGCTTAGGAAACTGACAAGAACAGTAGATCCTCTTCAGTTCCATACACTGTACTTGCTGGGAACAGACGCCAGTGCTATTTGCCCTATGTATGACAATGGGAGCGCAATAGTGACTCTTCTTACCAGAAAACAACTCTTGCTCGTAGGACCAGAAACTACATGTGATTCAACTCCATTTAGGACTGGGAAACAAACGCTAGCTCGCCTTACAAGAAACACACTCTGCTTTTGAGAAAAGAGCACTCTTCTACTCTACTGTGTTTCCTATGGGTTCAAACAGTGAGCTTGCTCAGTACAAAAGCACTGTGCTTCCTACACACACGGCCATATCTAGTTCAATTCTGCTTAGGAAACTGACAAGAACAGTAGATCCTCTTCAGTCCAATACACTGTACAAGCTGGGAACAGACGCCAGTGCTATTTGCCCTGTGTATGGCAATGGAAGCGCAATAGTGACTCTTCTTACCAGAAAACAACTCTTGCTCGTAGGACCAGAAACTGCATGTGATTCCACTCCATTTAGGAATGGGAAACAAACGCTAGCTCGCCTTACAAGAAACACACTCTGCTTTTGAGAAAAGAGCACTCTTCTACTCTACTGTGTTTCCTATGGGGTCCGAAAAGTGAGCTTGCTCAGAACAAAAGAACTGTGCTTCCTACACACACGGCCATATCTAGTTCAATTATGCTTAGGAACCTGACAAGAACAGTAGATCCTCTTCAGTCCAATACACTGTACTTGCTGGGAACAGACGCGAGTGCTATTTGTCCTGTGTATGGCAATGGCAGCGCAATAGTGACTCTTCTTTCCATAATACAACTCTAGCTCGTAGGACCAGAAACTGCATGTGATTCAACTCCATTTAGGACTGGGAAACAAATGCTAGCTCGCCTTACAAGAAGCACACTCTGCTTTAGAGAAAAGAGCACTCTTCTACTCTACTGTGTTTCCTATAGGGCCAGAACAGTGAGCTTGCTCAGAACAAAAGAACTGTGCTTCCTACACACGGGCCAGATCTAGTTCAACTCTGCTTAGGAAACTGACAAGAACAGTAGCTCCTATTCAGTCCAATACACTGTACTTGCTGGGAACAGTCGTGAGTGCTATTTGCAAGGTTTTTGGCATTTGGAGCGCAATAGTGACTCTTCTTACCAGAAAACAACTCTTGCTCGTAGGATCAAAAACTGCCTGTGACTCAACTCCATTTAGGACTGGGAAACAAACGAAGCTCGCCTTACAAGAAACACACTCTGCTTTAGAGAAAAGAGCACTCTTCTCTTCTCTACTCTGTTTCTTATGGGGTCCAAACAGTGAGCTTGCTCAGAACATAAGAACTGTGCTTCCTACACACACGGGCCATATCTAGTTCAACTCTGCTTAGAAAACTGACAAGAACAGTAGCTCCTCTTCAGTCCGATACAGTGTACTTGCTGGGAAAAGACGCGAGTGCTATTTGCACTAGTATGGCAATGGGAGTGCAATAGTGACTTTCCTTACCAGAAAACAACTCTTGCTCGTAGGACCAGAAACTGCATGTGATTCAACTCCATTTAGGACTGGGAAACAAACGCAAGCTTACCTTACAAGAAACACACTCTGCTTTTGAGAAAAGAGCACTCTTCTACTCTACTGTGTTTCCTATAGGGACAGAACAGTGAGCTTGGTCAGAACAAAAGAACTGTGCTTCCTACACACACGGCCATATCTAGTTCAATTCTGCTTAGGAAACTGACAACAACAGTAGATCCTCTTCAGTCCAATACACTGTATATGCTGGGAACTGACGCCAGTGCTACTTGCACTGTGTATGAAAATGGGAGCACAATAGTGACTCTTCTTACCAGAAAACAACTCTTGCTCGTAGGACCAGAAATTGCATGTGATTGAACTCCATTTAGGACTCGGAAACAAATGCTAGCTCGCCTTACAAGAAACACACTGTGCTTTTGAGAAAAGGGCACTCTTCTAGTCTACTGTGTTTCTTATGGGTTCGAACAGTGAGCTTGCTCAGTACAAAAGAACTGTGCTTCCTACACACAAGGCCATATCTAGTTCAATTCTGCTTAGGATACTGAAAAGAACAGTAGCTCCTCTTCAGTCCAATACACTGTACATGCTGGGAACAGACGCCAGTGTTATTTGCCCTGTGTATGAAAATGGGAGCGCAATAGTGACTCTTCTCACCAGAAAACAACTCTTGCTCGTAGGACCAGAAACTGCATGGGATTCAACTCCTTTTATGACTGGGAAACAAACGGTAGCTCGCCTTACAAGAAAAACACTCTGCTTTTGAGAAAAGAGCACTCTTCTACTCTACTGTGTTTACTATGGGTTAAAACAGTAAGCTTGCTCAGAACAAAAGAACTGTGATTCCTACACACACGGCCATATCCTGTTCACTTCTACTTAGAAAACTGACAAGAACAGTAGCTCCTCTTCAGTCCAATACACTGTACATGCTGGGAACAGACACCAGTCCTATTTGCCCTGTGTATGACAATGGGAGCGCAATAGTGACTCTTCTTACCAGAAAAAAAATTCTTGCTCGTAGGACCAGAAACTGCATGTGATTCAAATCCATTTAGGACTGGGAAACAAACACTCGCTCGCCTTACAAATAAAACACTCTGCTTTTGAGAAAAGAGCCCTCTTCTACTCTACTGTGTTTTCTATGGGGTCCAAACAGTGTGCTTGCTCAGAACAAAAGAACTGTTGTTCCTACACACAGGGGCCATATCTAGTTCAACTCTGCTTAGGAAACTGACAAGAACAGTAGCTCCTCTTAAGTCCAATACACTGTACTTGCTGGCAACAGACGCCAGTGCTATTTGCACTGTGTATGGCAATGGGAGCACAATAGTGACTCTTCTTACCAGAAACCAAATCTTGCTCATAGGACCAGAAACTGCATGTGATTGAACTCCATTTACGACTGGGAAACAAATGCTAGCTCGCCTTACAAGAAACACACTCTGCTTTTGAGAAAAGATCACTCTTCTACTCTACTGTGTTTCCTATGGGTTCGAACAGTGAGCTTGCTCAGTACAAAAGCACTGTGCTTCCTACACACAAGGCCATATCTAGTTCAATTCTGCTTAAGAAACTGACAAGCACAGTAGTTCCTCTTCAGTCCAATACACTGTACATGCTGGGCACAGACGCCAGTGATATTTGCCCTGTGTATGACAATGGGAGCGCAATAGTGACTCTTCTTACCAGAAAACAACTCTTACTCATAGGACCAGAAACTGCATGTGATTTAACTCCATTTAGGACTGAGAAACAAACACTAGCTCGCCTTACAAGAAACACACTCTACTTTTGAGAAAAGAGCACTCTTCTACTCTACTGGGTTTCCTATAGGGCCAGAACAGTGAGCATGCTCAGAACAAAAGAACTGTGCTTCCTACACACACGGCCATATCTAGTTCAATTTTGCTTAGGAAACTGACAAGAACAGCAGATCCTCTTCAGTTCCATACACTGTACTTGCTGGGAACAGACGCCAGTGCTATTTGCCCTGTGTATGACAATGGAGCACAATAGTAACTCTTCTTACCAGAAAACAACTCTTGCTCGTAGGACCAGAAACTACATGTGATTCAACTCCATTTAGGACTGGGAAACAAACGCTAGCTCGCCTTACAAGAAACACACTCTACTTTTGAGAAAAGAGCACTCTTCTACTCTACTGTGTTTCCTATGGGTTCGAACAGTGAGCTTGCTCAGTACAAAAGCACTGTGCTTCCTACACACACGGCCATATCTAGTTCAATTCTGCTTAGGAAACTGACAAGAACAGTAGATCCTCTTCAGTCCAATACACTGTACAAGCTGGGAACAGACGCCAGTGCTATTTGCCCTGTGTATGGCAATGGAAGCGCAATAGTGACTCTTCTTACCAGAAAACAACTCTTGCTCTTAGGACCAGAAACTGCATGTGATTCAAATCCATTTAGGACTGGGAAACAAATGCTAGCTCGCCTTACAAGAAACACACTCTGCTATTGAGAAAAGGGCACTCTTCTACTCTACTGTGTTTCCTATGGGTTCGAACAGTGTGCTTGCTCAGAACAAAAGAACTGTGTTTCCTACACACACGGGCTATATCTAGTTCAACTCTGCTTAGGAAACTGACAAGAACAGTAGCTCCTCTTCAGTCCAATACACTGTACTTGCCGGGAAATGACGCCAGTGCTATTTGCCCTGTGTATGACAATGGGAGCTCAATAGTTACTCTTCTTACCAAAAAAAACTCTTGCTCGTAGGATCAGAAACTGCATGTGATTCAACTCCATTTAGGACTGGGAAACAAGCGCTAGCTGGCCTTACAAGAAACACACTCTGCTTTTGAGAAAAGAGCACTCTTATACTCTACTGTGTTTCCTACAGGGACAAAACAGTGAGCTTGCTCAGAACAAAAGAACTGTGCTTCCTACACACACGGCCATATCTATTTCAATTCTGCTTAGGAAACTGACAAGATCAGTAGATCCTCTTCCGTCCCATACACTGTACTTGCTGGGAAAAGACGCCAGTGCTAATTGCCCTGTGGATGACAATGGGAGAGCAGTAGTGACTCTTCTTACCAGAAAACAACTCTTGCTCGTAGGACCAGAAACTGCATGTGATTCAACTCCATTTAGGACTGGGAAACAAACGCTAGCTCGCCTTACAAGAAACACACTCTACTTTTGAGAAAAGAGCACTCTTCTACTCTACTGTGTTTCCTATGGTTTCGAACAGTGAGCTTGCTCAGTACAAAAGCACTGTGCTTCCTACACACACGGGCCATATCTAGTTCAACTCTGCTTAGGAAACTGACAAGAACAGTAGCTCCTCTTCAGTCCAATACACTGTACTTGCTGGGAACAGACGCGAGTGCTATTTGCACTGTATATGGCAATGGGAGCGCAATAGAGACTCTCCTTACCAGAAAACAACTCTTGCTCATACGACCAGAAACTGCATGTGATTCAACTCCACTTAGGACTGGGAAACAAACGCTAGCTCGCCTTACAAGACACACTCTGCTTTTGAGAATAGAGCTCTCTTCTACTCTTTGTGTTTCCTTTGGTGTCCAAACATTGAGCTTGCTCAGAACAAAAGAACTGTGCTTCGTACACACACGGGCCATATCTAGTTTAACTCTGCTTAGGAAACTGACGAGAACAGTAACTCCTCTTCAGTCCAATACACTGTACATGCTGGGAACAGACGCGAGTGCTATTTGCACTGTGTATGAAAATGGGAGCGCAATAGTGACTACTCTTACCAGAAAACAACTCTTGCTCATAGGACCAGAAACTGCATGGGATTCAACTCCATTTAGGACTGGGGAACAAATGCTAGCTCACCTTACAAGAAACATACTCTGCTTTTGAGAAAAGAGCACTCATCTCCTCTACTCTGTTTCCTGTAAGGCCAGAACAGTAAGCTTGCTCAGAACAAAAGAACTGTGCTTCCTACACACACTGGCCATATCTAGTTCAACTCTGCTTAGGAAACTGACAAGAACAGTAGCTCCTCTTCAGTTCAATACACTGTACTTACTGGGAACAGACGCAACTGCTATTTGTACTGTGTATGGAAATGGGAGCGTGGTAGTGACTCTTCTTACCAGAAAACAACTCTTGCTCGTATGACCAAAAACTACATGTTAATCAACTCCATTTAAGACTGGGAAACAAACGCAAGTTCACCTTACAAGAAACAAACACTGCTTTTGACAAAAGAGCACTCTTCTACTCTACTGTGTTTCCTAAGGGGTGCAAACAGTGAGCTTCCTCAGAAAAAAAGAACTGTGCTTCCTACACACACTGCCATATCTAGTTCAATTCTGCTTAGGAACCTGACAAAAACAGTAGATCCTCTTCAGTCCAATACACTGTACATGCTGTGAACAGACGCCAGTGCTATTTGCCCTGTGTATGACAATGGGAGCGCAATAGTGACTCTTCTTACCAGAAAAAAACTCTTGCTCGTAGGACCAGAAACTGCATTTGATTCAACTCCATTTCGGACAGAGAAACAAACGCGAGCTCGCCGTACAAGAAACACACTCTGCTTTTGAGAAAAGACCACTCTTCTACTCTTCTATGTTTCCTATGGGGTCCGAACAGTGAGCTTGCTCAGAACAAAAGAACTGTGCTTCCTGCACACACGGGCCATATCTAGTTTAACTCTGCTTAGGAAACTGACAAGAACAGTAGATTCTCTTCAGTCCAGTACACTGTACTTGCTGGGAACAGACGTGAGTGCTATTTGCACTGTGTATGGCAATGGGAGCACAATAGTGACTTTCCTTACCAGAAAACAACTCTTGCTCATAGGACCAGAAACTGCATGTGGCTCAACTCCATTTAGGACTGGAAACAAACGCTAGCTCGCCTTACAAGAAACACACTCTGCTTTTGAGAAAAGAGCAGTCTTCTACTCTACTGTGTTTCCTTTAGGGCCAGAACAGTCAGGTTGCTCAGAACAAAAGAACTGTGCTTCCTACACACAGGGGCCATATCTAGTTCAACTCTGCTTAGGAAACTGACAAGAACAGTAGCTCCTCTTCAGTCCAATACACTGTATATGCTGGGAACAGACGCCAGTGCTATTTGCCCTGTGCATGTCAATGGGAGCGCAATAGTGACTCTTCTTCCCCGAAAACAACTCTTGCTTGAAGGGCCGGAAACTGCATGTCATTCAACACCATTTAAGACTGGGAAACAAACGCTAGCTCGCCTTACAAGAAACACACTCTGCTTTTTGAGAAACGAGCACTCTTCTACTCTACTGTGTTTCCTATGGGGTCCGAACAGTGAGCTTGCTCAGAACAAAAGAACTGTGCTTCCTACACACACGGCCAAATCTAGTTCAATTCTGCTTAGGAACCTGACAAGAACAGTAGATCTTCTTCAGTCCAATACACTGTACATGCTGGGAACAGACGCCAGTGCTATTTGCCCTGTGTATGACAATGGGAGCGCAATATTGACTCTTCTTACCAGAAAACAACTCTTGCTCATAGGACCAGAAACTGCATGTGATTCAACTCCATATAGGACTGGGAAACAAACACGAGCTCGCTGTACAAGAAACACACTCTGCTTTTGAGAAAAGAGCACTCTTCTACTCTTCTGTGTTTCCTACGGGGTCCGAACAGTCAGCTTGCTCAGAACAAAAGAACTGTGCTTCCTACACACACGGGCCATATCTAGTTCATCTCTGCTTAGGAAACTGAGAAGAACAGTAGATCCTCTTCAGTCCAGTACACTGTACTTGCTGGGAACAGACGCAAGTGCTATTTGCACTGTGTTTGGCAATGGGAGCACAACAGTGACTTTTTTTTACCAGAAAACAACTCTTGCTCATAGGACCAGAAACTGCATGTGACTCAACTCCATTTAGGACTCGGAAACAAACGCTAGCTCGCCTTACAAGAAACACACTCTGTTTTTGACAAAACATCACTCTTCTACTCTACTGTGTTTCATATAGGGACAGAACAATGAGCTTGCTTAGAACAAAAGAACTGTGCTTCCTACACACACGGGCCATATCTAGTTCAACTCTACTTAGGAAACTGACAAGAACAGTAACTTCTGATCAGTCCAATACACTGTACTTGCTGGGAACAGACGCGAGTGCTCTTTGCACTGTCTATGGCAATGAGAGCACAATAGTGACTCTTTTTACCAGAAAACAACTCTTGCTCATAGGACCAGAAACTGCATGTGATTCAACTCCATTTAGGACTGGGAAACAAACGCTAGCTCGCCTTACAAGAAACACGCTCTGCTTTTGAGAAAAGGGCACTCTTCTACTCTACTGTGTTTCCTATGGTGTCCGAAAAGTGAGCTTGCTCAGAATAAAAGAACTGTGCTTCCTACACACAGGGGCCATATCTAGTTCAATTCTGCTTAGGAAACTGACAAGAACAGTAGATTCTCTTCAGTCCAATACACTGTACATGCTGGGAACAGACGCGAGTGCTATTTGCACTGTGTATGACAATGGGAGCGCAATAGTGACTCTTCTTACCAGAAAACAACTCTTGCTCATAGGACCAGAAACTGCATGTGATTCAACTCCATTTAGGACTGGGGAACAAACGCGAGCTCGCCTTACAAGAAACATACTCTGCTTTTGAGAAAAGAGCACTCATCTTCTCTACTCTGTTTCCTATAGGGCCAGAACAGTAAGCTTGCTCAGAACAAAAGAACTGTGCGTCCTACACACACGGGCCATATCTAGTTCAACTCTGCTTAGAAACCTGAAAAAAACAGTAGATCCTCTTCAGTCCAATACACTGTACAGGCTGGGAACAGACGCCAGTGCTATTTGCCCTGTGTATGACAATGGAAACACAAAAGTGCCTCTTCTTACCAGAAAACAACTCTTGCTCTTAGGACCAGAAACTGCATGTGATTCAACTCCATTTAGGACTGGGAAACAAACACGAGCTCGCCGTACAAGAAACACACTCTGCTTTTGAGAAAAGACCACTCTTCTACTCTTCTGTGTTTCCTATGGGGTCCAAACAGTGAGCTTGCTCAGAAAAAAAGAACTGAGCTTCCTACACACACGGCCATATCTAGTTTAACTCTGCTTAGGAAACTGATAGGAACAGTAGATTCTCTTCAGTACAGTACACTGTACTTGCTGGGAACAGACGCGAGTGCTATTTGCACTGTGTATGGCAATGGGAGCGCAATAGTGACTTTCCTTACCAGAAAACAACTCTTTCTCATAGGACCAGAAACTGCATGTGGTTCAACTCCATTTAGGACTGGGAAACAAACGCTAGCTCGCCTTACAAGAAACACACTCTGCTTTTGAGAAAAGAACAGTCTTCTACTCTACTGTGTTTCCTTTAGGGCCAGAACAGTCAGGTTGCTCAGAACAAAAGAACTGTGCTTCCTACACACAGGGGCCATATCTAGTTCAACTCTGCTTAGGAAACTGACAAGAACAGTAGCTCCTCTTCAGTCCAATACACTGTATATGCTGGGAACAGATGCCAGTGCTATTTGCCCTGTGCATGTAAATGGGAGCACAATACTGACTCTTCTTCCCCGAAAACAACTCTTGCTCGAGGGCCGGAAACTGCATGTGATTCAACTCCATTTAGGACTGGGAAACAAACGCTAGCTCGCCTTACAAGAAACACACTCTGCTTTTGAGAAACGAGCACTCTTCTACTCTACTGTGTTTCCTATGGGGTCCGAACAGTGAGCTTGCTCAAAACAAAAGAACTGTGCTTCCTACACACACGGGCCATATCTAGTTCAACTCTGCTTAGGAAACTGACAAGAACAGTAACTCCTCTTCAGTCCAATACACTGTACATGCTGGGAACAGACGCGAGTGCTATTTGCACTGTTTATGACAATGGGAACACAATAGTGACTCTTCTTACCAGAAAACAACTCTTGCTCATAGGACCTGAACCTGCATGTGATTCAACTCCATTTAGGACTGGGAAACAAACGCTAGCTAGCATTACAAGAAACACACTCTGCTTTTGAGAAAAGAGCACTCCTCTACTCTACTGTGTTTCCTACGTGGTCCGAACAGTGAGCTTGC
The DNA here is from genome assembly GCF_949786415.1 of Peromyscus eremicus. Classification (NCBI taxonomy): domain Eukaryota; kingdom Metazoa; phylum Chordata; class Mammalia; order Rodentia; family Cricetidae; genus Peromyscus; species Peromyscus eremicus. Next base: position 33,147 of record NW_026735910.1, read on the forward strand.
TCAGAATAAAGGAACTGTGCTTCCTACACACACGGGCCATATCTAGTTCAACTCTGCTTAGGAAACTGACAAAGAGTAGCTCCTCCTCAGACCAATACACTGTACTCGCTGGGTACAGACACAAGTGCTATTTGTACTGTGTTTGGCAATGGGAGCACAGTAGTGACTCTTCTTATCAGAAAACAACTCTTGCTCGTACGACCAAAAACTACATGTTACTCAACTCCATTTAAGACTGGGAAACAAACGCAAGCTCACCTGACAAGAAACACATTCGGCTTTTGCCAAAAGAGCACTCTTCTACTCTACTGTGTTTCCTATGGGGTCCAAACAGTGAGCTTGCTCAGAAAGAAAGAACTGTGCTTCCTACACACACTGCCATATCTAGTTCAATTCTGCTTAGGAAGCTGACAAAAACAGTAGATCCTCTTCAATCCAATACACTGTACATGCTGGGAACAGACGCCAGTGCTATTTGCCCTGTGTATGGCAATGGGAGCGCAATAGTGACTTTCCTTACCAGAAAACAACTCTTGCTCATAGGACCAGAAACTGCATGTGGTTCAACTCCATTTAGGACTGGGATACAAACGCTAGCTCGCCTTACAAGAAACACACTCTGCTTTTGAGAAACGAGCACTCTTCTACTCTACTGTTTTTCCTATGGGGTCCGAACAGTGAGCTTGCTCAAAACAAAAGAACTGTGCTTCCTACACACACGGGCCATATCTAGTTCAACTCTCCTTAGGAAACTGACAAGAACAGTAACTCCTCTTCAGTCCAATACACTGTACATGCTGGGAACAGACACGAGTGCTATTTGCACTGTGTATGACAATGGGAACGCAATAGTGACTCTTCTTACCAGAAAACAACTCTTGCTCATAGGACCAGAAACTGCATGGGATTCAACTCCATTTAGGACTGGGAAACAAACGCTAGCTAGCATTACAAGAAACACACTCTGCTTTAGAGAAAAGAGCACTCTTCTACTCTACTGTGTTTCCTATAGGGCCAGAACAGTGAGCTTGCTCAGAACAAAAGAACTGTGCTTCCCACACACGGGCCATATCTAGTTCAACTCTGCTAAGAAAACTGACAAGAACAGTAGCTCCTCTTCAGTCCAATACACTGTGCTTGCTGGGAACAGACACGAGTGCTATTTGCACTGTGTATGGCAATGGGAGCACGATAGTGAATCTTCTTACCAGAAAACAACTCTTGCTCGTAGGCCCAGAAACTGCATGTGATTCAACTCCATTTAGGACTAGGAAACAAATGCTAGCTCGCCTTACATGAAACACACTCTGCTTTTGAGAAAAGAGCACTCTTCTACTCTACTGTGTTTCCTATGGGGTCCGAACAGTGAGCTTGCTCAGAACAAAAGAACTGTGCTTCCCACACACGGGCCATATCTAGTTCAACTCTGCCTAGGAAACTGACAAGAACAGTAGATCCTCTTCATTCCGATACACTGTACTTGCTGGGAACAGACGCGAGTGCTATTTGCACTGTGTATGGCGTTTGGAGCGCAATAGTGACTCTTCTTACCAGAAAAGAACTCATGCTCGTAGGACCAAAACCTGCCTGTGACTCAACTCCACTTAGGACTGGGAAACAAACGCAAGCTCACCTTACAAGAAACACACTCTGCTTTAGAGAAAAGAGCACTATTCTACTCTACTGTGTTTCCTATGTGGTCCGAACAGTGAACTTGCTCAGAACAAAAGAACTGTGCTTCCTACACACACGGTCATATCTAGTTCAATTCTGCTTAGGAAGCTGACAAAAACTGTAGATCCTCTTCAGTCCAATACACTGTATTTGCTGCGAACAGAGGCCAGTGGTATTTGTCCTGTGTATGGCAATGGCAGCACAATAGTGACTCTTCTTACCAGAAAACAACTCTTGCTCTTAGTACCATAAAGTGCATGGGATTCAATTCCATTTAGGACTGCGAAACAAACGCTAGCTCGCCTTACAAGAAACACACTCTGCTTTAGAGAAAAGAGAACTCTTCTACTCTACTGTGTATCCTATGGGGTCCAAACAGTGAGCTTGCTCAGAACAAAAGAACTGTGCTTCCTACACACACGGATCATATCTAGTTCAAGTCTGCTTAGGAAACTGACAAGAACAGTAGCATCTATTCAGTCCAATACACTGTACTTGCTGGGAACAGACACGAGTGCTATTTGCACTGTGTATGGCAATGGGAGCGCAATGTGACTTTTCTTACCAGAAAACAACTCTTGTTCATAGGACCAAAAACTGCATGTGATTCAACTCCATTTAGGACTAGGAAACAAACGCTAGCTCGCCTTACAAGAAACACACTCTGCTTTTGAGAAAAGAGTACTATTCTTCTCTACTGTGTTTCCTATAGTGCCAGAACAGTGATATTGCTCAGAACATAATAACGGTGCTTCCTACACACACGGGCCATATCTAGTTCAACTCTGCTAAGGAAACTGACAAGAACAGAAGCTCCTCTTCAGTCCCATACACTGTGCTTGCTGGGAACAGACGCCAGTGCTATTTGCCCTGTGTATGACAATGGAAACACAATAGTGCCTCTTCTTACCAGAAAACAACTCTTGCTCGTAGGACCAGAAACTGCATGTGATTCAACTCCATTTAGGACTGGGAAACAAACACAAGCTCGCCGTACAAGAAACACACTCTGCTTTTGTGGAAAGACCACTCTTCTACTCTTCTGTGTTTCCTATGGGGTCCGAACAGTGAGCTTGCTCAGAACAAAAGAACTGAGCTTCCTACACACACGGGCCATATCTAGTTTAACTCTGCTTAGGAAACTGATAAGAACAGTAGATTCTCTTCAGTCCAGTACACTGTACTTGCTGGGAACAGATGCGAGTGCTATTTGCACTGTGTATGGCAATGGGAGCACAATAGTGACTTTCCTTACCAGAAAACAACTCTTGCTCATAGGACCAGAAACTGCATGTGGTTCAACTCCATTTAGGACTGGGAAACAAACGCTAGCTTGCCTTACAAGAAACACACTCTGCTTTTGAGAAAAGAACAGTCTTCTACTCTACTGTGTTTCCTTTAGGGCCAGAACAGTCAGGTTGCTCAGAACAAAAGACCTGTGCTTCCTACACACAGGGGCCATATCTAGTTCAACTCTGCTTAGGAAACTGACAAGAACAGTAGCTCCTCTTCAGTCCGATACACTGTACTTGCTGGGAACAGATGCGAGTGCTATTTGCCCTGTGTATGGCAATGGGAGCGCAATAGTGACTTTCCTTACCAGAAAACAACTCTTGTTCGTAGGACCAGAAACTGCATGTGATTCAACTCCATTTAGGTCTAGGAAACAAACGCTAGCTCGCCTTACAAGAAACACACTCTGCTTTTGAGAAAAGAGCACTCTTCTACTCTACTGTGTTTCCTATATGGCCAGAACAGTGAGCTTGCTCAGAACAAAAGAACTGTGCTTTCTACACACACGGTCCTTATCTAGTTCAACTCTGCTTAGGAAACTGACAAGAACAGTAGCTCCTCTTCAGTCCGATACACTGTACTTGCTGGGAACAGACGCCAGTGCTATTTGCACTGTGTATGGCATTTGGGGCGCAATAGTGACTTTCCTTACCAGAAAACAACTCTTGCTCGTAGGACCAGAAACTGCATGTGATTCAACTCCGTTTAGGACTGGGAAACAAATGCTCGCTCGCCTTACATGAAACACTCTCTGCTTTTGAGAAAAGAGCACTCTTCTTCTCTACTGTGTTTCCTGTGGGGTCCAAACAGTGAGCTTGCTCAGAACAAAGAACTGTGCTTCCTACACACATGGACCATATCTAGTTCAACTCTGCTTAGGAAACTGACAAGAACAGTAGCTCCTCTTCAGTCCGATACACAGCACTTGCTGGGAACATACGCGAGTGCTATTTGCACTGTGTATGGCAAAGGGAGCACAATAGTGACTTTCCTTACCAGAAAACAACTCTTGCTCGTAGGACCACACACTGCATGTGAATCAACGCCATTTAGGACTGTGAAACAAATGCTAGCTCGCCTTACAAGAAACACGCTCAGCTTCTGAGAAAAGAGCACTCTTCTACTCTACTGTGTTTCCTATGGGGCCAGAACAGTGAGCTTGCTCAGAACATAAGAACTGTGCTTTCTACACACACGGTCCTTATCTAGTTCAACTCTGCTTAGGAAACTGACAAGAACAGTAGCTCCTCTTCAGTCCGATACACTGTACTTGCTGGGAACAGACGCGAGTGCTATTTGCACTGTGTATGGAAATGGGAGCGCAATAGTTACTTTCCTTACCAGAAAACAACTCTTGCTCGTAGAACCAGAAATTGCATGTGATTCAACTCCATTTAGGACTGGGAAACAAACGCTTGCTCGCCTTACAAGAAACACACTCTGCTTTTGAGAAAAGAGCACTCTTCTACTCTACTGTGTTTCCTGGGGTCCGAAAAGTGATCTTGCTCAGAACAAAAGCACTGTGCTTCCTACACACACGGCCATATCTAATTCAATTCTGCTTAGGAACCTGACAAGAACAGTAGATCATCTTCAGTCCAATACACTGTACTTGCTGGGAACAGACGCCAGTGCTATTTGTCCTGTGTATGGCAATGGCAGCGCAATAGTGATTATTCTTACCATAAAACAACTCTTGCTCGTAGAACCAGAAGCTGCATGTGATTCCACTCCATTTAGGACTGGGAAACAAACGCTAGCTCGCCTTACAAGAAACATACTCTGCTTTTGAGAAAAGAGCACTCTTCTACTCTATGGTGTTTCCTATGTGGTCCAAACAGTGAGCTTGCTCAGAACAAAAGAACTGGGCTTCCTACACACATGGACCATATCTAGTTCAACTCTGCTTAGGAAACTGACAAGAGCAGTAGCTCCTCTTCAGTCCGATACACTGTACTTGCTGAGAACAGATGCTAGTGCTATTTGCACTGTGAATGGCAATTGGAGCACAATAGTGACTCGTCTTACCAGAAAACAACTCTTGCTCGTAGGACAAAAAACTGAATGTGACTCAACTCCATTTAGGACTGGGAAACAAACTCTAGCTCGCCTTACAAGAAACACACTCTGCTTTTGAGAAAAGTGTAGTATTCTACTCTAATGTGTTTCCTATAGGGCCAGAACATTGAGCTTGCTCATAAAAAAAGAACTGTGCTTCCTACACACACGGGCAATATCTAGTTTAACTCTGCTTAGGAAACTGAGAAGAACAGTAGCTCCTCTTCAGTCCGATACACTGTACTTGCTGGGAACAGATGCCAGTGCTATTTGCACTGTGTATGGCAATGGGAGCGCAATAGTATCTTTCCTTACCAGAAAACAACTCTTGCTTGTAGGACCAGAAACTGCATGTGATTCAACTCCATTTAGGACTGTGAAACAAACGCTAGCTCGCCTTACAAGAAACACACTCTGCTTTAGAGAAAAGAGCACTCTTCTACTCTACTGTGTTTCCTATTTGGTCCAAACAGAGAGCTTGCTCAGAACAAAAGAACTGTGCTTCCTACACACCCGGCCATATCTAGTTCAATTCTGCTTAGGAACCTGACAAGAACAGTAGATCCTGTTCAGTCCAATACACTGTACTTGCTGCGAACAGACGCCAGTACTATTTGTCCTGTGTATGGAAATGGCAGCACAATAGTGACTATTCTTACCATAAAACAACTCTTGCTCGTAGGACAGAAACTGCATGTGATTCAACTCCATTAAGGACTGGGAAATAAACGCTAGCTCGCCTTACCAGAAACACACTCTGCTTTAGAGAAAAGAGCACTCTTCTACTCTACTGTGTTTCCTATGGCTTCCAAACAGTGAGCTTGCTCAGAACAAAAGTACTGTGCTTCCTACACACAAGGACCATATGTAGTTCAACTCTGCTTAGGAAACTGACAAGAACAGTAGCTCCTATTCAGTCCAATACACTGTACTTGCTGGGAAAAGACGCGAGTGCTATTTGCACTGTGTATGGCAATGGGAGCGCAATAGTTACTTTCCTTACCAGAAAACAACTCTTGTTCGTAGGACCAGAAACTGCATGTGATTCAACTCCATTTAGGACTAAAAAACAAACGCTAGCTCGCATTACAAGAACCACTCTCTTCTTTTGAGAAAATGCACTCTTCTGCTCTACTGTGTTTCCTATAGAGCCAGAACAGTGAGCTTGCTCAGAACATAAGAACTGTGTTTCTACACACACGGTCCTTATCTAGTTCAACTCTGCTTAGGAAACTGACAAGAACAGTAGCTCCTATTCAGTCCGATACACTGTACTTGCTGGGAACAGACGCGAGTGCTATTTGCACTGTGTATGGCAATGGGAGCACAATAGTGACTTTCCTTACCAGAAAACAACTCTTGCTCCAAGGACCAGAAACTGCATGTGATTCAACTCCGTTTAGGACTGGGAAACAAATGCTAGCTTGCCTTACATGAAACACTCTCTGCTTTTGAGAAAAGAGCACTCTTCTACTCTACTGTGTTTCCTATGGGGTCCAAACAGTGAGCTTGCTCAGAACAAAGAACTGTGCTTCCTACACACATGGACCATATCTAGTTCAACTCTGCTTAGGAAACTGACAAGAACAGTAGCTCCTCTTCAGTCCGATACACTGTACTTGCTGGGAACAGACGCGAGTGATATTTGCACTGTGTATGGCAAAGCGAGAGCAATAGTGACTTTCCTTACCAGAAAACAACTCTTGCTCATAGGACCAGAAACTGCATGTGATTCAACTCCATTTAGGACTGGGAAAAAAATGATAGCTTGCCTTACAAAAAACACACTCTGCTTTTGAGAAAAGAGCACTCTTCTACTGTACTGTGTTTCCTATGGGGTCCGAACAGTGAGCTTGCTCAGAACAAAAGAACTGTGCCTCCTACACACACGTCCATATCTAGTTCAATTCTGCTTAAGAACCTGACAAGAACAGTAGATCCTCTTCAGTCCAATACACTGTACTTGCTGCGAACAGACGCCAGTGCTATTTGTCCTGTGTATGGCAATGGCAGCACAATAGTGACTATACTTACCATAAAACAACTCTTGCTCGTAGGACAGAAACTGCATGTGATTCCACTCCATTTAGGACTGGGAAACAAACGCTAGCTCGCCTTACATGAAACACTCTCTGCTTTTGAGAAAAGAGCACTCTTCTTCTCTACTGTGTTTCCTATGGGGTCCAAACAGTGAGCTTGCTCAGAACAAAGAACTGTGCTTCCTACACACATGGACCATATCTAGTTCAACTCTGCTTAGGAAACTGACAAGAAGAGTAGCTCCTCTTCAGTCCGATACACTGTACTTGCTGCGAACATACGCGAGTGCTATTTGCACTGTGTATGGCAAAGGGAGCGCAATAGTGACTTTCCTTACCAGAAAACAACTCTTGCTCGTAGGACCACACACTGCATGTGATTCAACGCCATTTAGGACTGGGAAACAAATGCTAGCTTGCCTTACAAGAAACACGCTCTGCTTCTGAAAAAAGAGCACTCTTCTACTCTACTGTGTTTCCTATGGGGTTTAAACAGTGAGCTTCCTCAGAACAAAAGAACTGTGCTTCCTACACACATCGACCATATCTAGTTCAACTCTGCTTAGGAAACTGACAAGAACAGTAGCTCCTCTTCAGTCCAATACACTGTACTTGCGGGCAAGATATGCGAGTGCTATTTGCACTGTGTATGGTAATTGGAGCACAATAGTGACTCGTCCTACCAGAAAACAACTCTTGCTCGTAGGACAAAAACTGCATATGACTCAACTCCATTTAGGTCTGGGAAACAAATGCTAGCTCGCCTTACAAGAAACACACTCTGCTTTAGAGAAAAGAGCACTCTTCTACTCTACTGTGTTTCCTATGGGGTCCGAACAGTGAGCTTTCTCAGAACAAAAGAACTGTGCTTCCCACACACACAGCCATATATAGTTCAATTGTGCTTAGGAACCTGACAAGAACAGTAGCTCCTCTTCAGTCCAATATACTGTACTGCTGGGAACAGATGCCAGTGCTATTTGTCCTGTGTATGACAATGGCAGCGCAATAGTGACTATTCTTATCATAAAAGAACTCTTGCTCGTAGGACCAGAAACTGCATGTGATTCCACTCCATTTAGGACTGGGAAACAAACGCTAGCTCGCCTTACAAGAAACACAATCTGCTTTAGAGAAAAGAGCACTCTTCTACTCTACTGTGTTTCCATTAGGGCCAGAACAGTGAGCTTGCTCAGAACAAAAGAACTGTGCTTCCTACACACGGGCCATATCTAGTTCAACTCTGCTTAGGAAACTGACAAGAACAGTAGCTCCTATTCAGTCCAATACACTGTGCTTGCTGGGAACAGACGCGAGTGCTATTTGCACTGTGTATGGCATTTGGAGCGCAATAATGACTCTTCTTACCAGAAAACAACTCTTGCTCATAGGACCAAAAACTGCCTGTGACTCAACTCCATTTAGGACTGGGAAACAAACGCGAGCTCGCCTTACAAGAAACACACTCTGCTTTAGAGAAAAGAGCACTCTTCTACTCTACTGTGTTTCCTATAGGGCCAGAACAGTGAGCTTGCTCAGAACATAATAACTGTGCTTCCTACAAACACAGGCCATATCTAGTTCAACTCTGCTTAGGAAACTGACAAGAACAGTAGCTCCTCTTCAGTCTGATACATTGTACTTGCTGAGAGCAGACGCGAGTGCTACTTGCATTGTGTACGGGAATTGGAGCACAATAGTGACTCGTCTTACCAGAAAACAACTCTTGCTCGTAGGACAAAAAACTACATGTGACTCAACTGCATTAAGGACTGGGAAACAAATGCTAGCTCGCCTTACAAGAAACACTCTCTGCTTTTGAGAAAAGGGCACTCTTCTACTATACTGTGTTTCCTATAGGGCCAGAACAGTGAGCTTGCTCAGAACAAATGAACTGTGCTTCCTAGACACACGGGCCATATCTAGTTCAACTCTGCTTAGGAGACTGACAAGAACAGTAGCTCCTCTTCAGTCCTATACACTGTACTTGCTGGGAACAGACGCGAGTGCTATTTGCACTGTGTATGGCAATGAGAGGACAATAGTGGCTTTCCTTACCAAAAAACAACTCTTGCTCGTAGGACCACACACTGCATGTGATTCAACGCCATTTAGGACTGGGATAAAAATGCTAGCTCGCCTTACAAGAAACACACTCTGCTTTTGAGAAAAGAGCACTCTTCTACTCTACTGTGTTTCTTATAGGACCAGAACAGTGAGCTTGCTCAGAACATAAGAACTGTGCTTTCTACAAACACGGTCCTTATCTAGTTCAACTCTGCTTAGGAAACTGACAAGAACAGTAGCTCCTCTTCAGTCCAATACACTGTACTTGCTGGGAACAGACGCGAGAGCTATTTGCACTGTGTATGGCAATGGGAGAGCAATAGTGACTTTCCTTACCAGAAAACAACTCTTGCTTGTAGGACCAGAAACTGCATGTGATTCAACTCCATTTAGGACTGGGAAACAAACGCTAGCTCGCCTTACAAGAAACACACTCTTCTTTTGAGAAAAGAGCACTCTTCTACTCTACTGTGTTTCCTAAGGGGTCCAAACAGTGAGCTTGCTCAGAACAAAGAAATGTGCTTCCTACACACACGGACCACATCTAGTTCAACTCTGCTTAGGAAACTGATAAGAACAGTAGCTTCTCTTCAGTCCGATACTCTGTACTTGCTGGAAACAGACGCGAGTGCTATTTGCACTGTGTATGGCAATGACAGCGCAATAGTGACTCTCCTTACCAGAAAACAACTCTTGCTCATAGGAACACAAACTGCATGTGATTCAACGCCATTTAGGACTGGGAAACAAATGCTAGCTCGCCTTACAAGAAACACACTCTGCTTCTGAGAAAAGAGCACTCTTCTACTCTACTGTGTTTCCTATGGGGTCCAAACAGTGAGCTTGCCTAGAACAAAGAACTGTGCTTCCTACACACATGGACCATATCTAGTTCAACTCTGCTTAGGAAACTGACAAGAACAGTAGCTCCTCTTCAGTCCGATACACTGTACTTGCTGGGAACAGACGCGAGTGCTATTTGCACTGTGTATGGCAAAGGGAGCACAATAGTGACTTTCCTTACCAGAAAACAACTCTTGCTCGTAGGACCAGAAACTGCATGTGACTCAACTCCATTTAGGACTGGGAAACAAATGATAGCTTGCCTTAAAAAAAACACACTGTGCTTTTGAGAAATGAGCACTCTTCTACTCTACTGTGTTTCCTATGGGGTCCGAACAGTGAGCTTGCTCAGAACAAAAGAACTGTGCTTCCTACACACACGGCCATATCTAGTTCAATTCTGCTTAGGAAACTGACAAGAAGAGTAGCTCCTCTTCAGTCCGATACACTGTACTTGCTGCGAACATAAGCGAGTGCTATTTGCACTGTGTATGGCAAAGGGAGCGCAATAGTGACTTTCCTTACCAGAAAACAACTCTTGCTCGTAGGACCACACACTGCATGTGATTCAACGCCATTTAGGACTGGGAAACAAATGCTAGCTTGCCTTACAAGAAACACGCTCTGCTTCTGAGAAAAGAGCACTCTTCTACTCTACTGTGTTCCCTATGGGGTCCAAACAGTGAGCTTCCTCAGAACAAAAGAACTGTGCTTCCTACACACATCGACCATATCTAGTTCAACTCTGCTTAGGAAACTGACAAGAACAGTAGCTCCTCTTCAGTCCAATACACTGTACTTGCTGGGAACAGACGCGAGTGCTATTTGCACTGTGTATAGCATATAGAGCGCAATAGTGACTCTTCTTACCAGAAAACAACTCTTGCTCGTAGGACCAAAAACTGTCTATGACTCAACTCCATTTAGGACTGGGAAACAAACGCGAGCTGGCCTTACAAGAAACACACTATGCTTTAGAGAAAAGGGCACTCATCTACTCTACTGTGTTTCCTGTAGGGCCAGAACAGTGAGCTTGCTCAGAACATAATATCTGTGCTTCCTACACACACGGGCCATATCTAGTTCAACTCTGCTTAGGAAACTGACAAGAACAGTAGCTCCTCTTCAGTTCGATACACTGTACTTGCTGAGAACAGACGCGAGTGCTATTTGCACTGTGTATGGCATTTGGAGCACAATAGTGACTCGTCTTACCAGAAAACAACTCTTACTCATAGGACAAAAAACTGCATGTGACTCAACTCCATTTAGGACTGGGAAACAAACTCTAGCTCGCCTTACTAGAAACACACTCTGCTTTTGAGAAAAGAGCACTATTCTACTCTACTGTGTTTCCTATAGGGCCAGAACAGTGAGCTTGCTCAGAACAAATGAACTGTGCTTCCTAGACACACGGGCCATATCTAGTTCAACTCTGCTTTTGGAGACTGACAAGAACAGTAGCTCCTCTTCAGTCCTATACACTGTACTTGCTGGGAACAGACGCGAGTGCTATTTGCACTGTGTATGGCAATGAGAGCACAATAGTGGCTTTCCTTACCAGAAAACAACTCTTGCTCGTAGGACCACACACTGCATGTGATTCAACGCCATTTAGGACTGGGAAACAAATGCTAGCTCGCCTTACAAGAAACACACTCTGCTTTTGAGAAAAGAGCACTCTTCTACTCTACTGTGTTTCTTATAGGACCAGAACAGTGAGCTTGCTCAGAACATAAGAACTGTGCTTTCTACACACACGGTCCTTATCTAGTTCAACTCTGCTTAGGAAACTGACAAGAACAGTAGCTCCTCTTCAGTCCAATACACTGTACTTGCTGGGAACAGACGCGAGTGCTATTTGCACTGTTTATGGCAATGGGAGAGCAATAGTGACTTTCCTTACCAGAAAACAACTCTTGCTTGTCGGACCAGAAACTGCATGTGATTCAACTCCATTTAGGACTGGGAAACAAACGCTAGCTCGCCTTACAAGAAACACACTCTTCTTTTGAGAAAAAAGCACTCTTCTACTCTACTGTGTTTCCTATGGTGTCCAAACAGTGAGCTTGCTCAGAACAAAAGAACTGTGCTTCCTACACACAAGGACCATATGTAGTTCAACTCTGCTTAGAAAACTGACAAGAACAGTAGCTCCTATTCAGTCCAATACACTGTGCTTGCTGGGAACAGACGCGAGTGCTATTTGCACTGTGTATGGCAAAGGGAGCACAATAGTGACTTTCCATACCAGAAAACAACTCTTGCTCGTAGGACCAGAAACTGCATGTGACTCAACTCCTTTTAGGACTGGGAAACAAATGATAGCTTGCCTTACAAAAAACACACTCTGCTTTTGAGAAAAGAGCACTCTTCTACTCTACTGTGTTTCCTATGGGGTCCAAACAGTGAGCTTGCTCAGAACAAAAGAACTGTGCTTCCTACACACACGGCCATATCTAGTTCAATTCTGCTTAGGAACCTGACAAGAACAGTAGATCCTCTTCAGTCCTATACACTGTACTTGCTGTGAACAGACGCCAGTGCTATTTGTCCTGTGTATGGCAATGGCAGCACAATAGTGACTATTCTTACCATAAAACAACTCTTGCTCATAGGACAGAAACTGCATGTGATTCCACTCCATTTAGGACTGGGAAACAAACGCTAGCTCGCCTTACAAGAAACACACTCTGCTTTTGAGAAAAGGGCACTCTTCTACTCTACTGTGTTTCCTATAGGGCCAGAACAGTGAGCTTGCTCAGAAAAATGAACTGTGCTTCCTAGAGACACGGGCAATATTTAGTTCAAATCTGCTTAGGAAACTGAGGAGAACAGTAGCTCCTCTTCAATCCAATACACTGAACTTGCTGGGAACAGACGCCAGTGCTTTTTGTCCTGTGTAGGGCAATGGCAGCGCAATAGTGACTATTCTTACCATAAAAAAACTCTTGCCTCTAGGACCAGAAACTTCATGTGATTCAACTACATTTAGGACTGGGAAACAAACGCTAGCTCGCCTTACAAGAAACACACTGCTTTAGAGAAAAAAGCACTCTTCTACTCTACTGTGTTTCCTACAGGGCCAGAACAGTGAGCTTGCTCAGAACAAAAGAACTGTGCTTCCCACACATGGGCCATATCTAGTTCAACTCTGCTTAGGAAACAAACAAGAACAGTAGCTCCTCTTCAGTCGAATACACTGTACTTGCGGGGAACAGACGCGAGTGCTATTTGCACTGTGTATGGCAATTGGAGCAGAATAGTGACTCGTCTTACCAGAAAACAACTCTTGCTCATAGGACAAAAAACTGCATGTGACTCAACTCCATTTAGGACTGGAAAACAAACTCTAGCTCACTTTACAAGAAACATACTCTGCTTTTGAGAAAAGAGCACTATTCTACTCTACTTTGTTTCCTATAGGGCCAGAACAGTGAGCTTGCTCAGAAAAAAAGAACTGTGCTTCCTACCCACACGGGCCATATCTAGTTCAACTCTTCTTAGGAAACTGACAAGAACAGTAGCTCCTCTTCAGTCCAATACACTGTACTTGCTGGGAACAGACGGGAGGGCTACTTGCACTGTGTATGGCAATGGGAGCACAATAGTGACTTTCCTTACCAGAAAACAACTCTTGCTCCTAGGACCAGAAACTGCATGTGATTCAACTCCATTTAGGACTGGGAAAGAAATGCTAGCTCGACTTACAACAAACACACTGCTTTAGAGAAAAGAGCACTCTTCTACTCTACTGTGTTTCCTATGGGGTCCAAACAGTGAGCTTGCTCAGAACAAAGAACTGTGCTTCCTACACACATGGATCATATCTAGTTCAACTCTGCTTATGAAACTGACAAGAACAGTAGCTCCTATTCAGTCCAATACACTGTACTTGCTGGGAACAGAGCCGAGTGCTATTTGCACAGTGTATGGCATTTGGAACACAATAGTGACTCTTCTTACCAGAAAACAACTCTTGCTCGTAGGACCAAATACTGCATGTGATTCAACTCCATTTAAGACTGGGAAACAAACGCGAGCTCGCCTTAAAAGAAACACACTCTGCTTTAGAGAAAAGAGCACTCTTCTACTCTACTGTGTTTTCTATAGGGCCAGAACAGTGAGCTTGCTCAGAACATAATAACTCTGCTTCCTAAACACACGGGCCATATCTAGTTCAACTCTGCTTAGGAAACTGACAAGAACAGTAGCTCCTCTTCAGTCCGATACACTGTACTTTCTGGGAACAGACGCGAGTACTATTTGCACTGTGTATGGCAAAGGGAGAACAATAGTGACTTTCCTTACCAGAAAACAACTCTTGCTCGTAGGACCAGAAACTGCATGTGATTCAACTCCATTTAGGACTGGGAAACAAATGCTAGCTCGCCTTACAAGAAACACACTCTGCTTTTGAGAAAAAAGCACTGTTCTCTACAGTGTTTCCTATAGGGCCAAAACAGTAAGCTTGCTCAGAACAAAAGAACTGTGCTTCCTACACACACGGCCATATTTAGTTCAATTCTGCTTAGGAACCTGACAAGAACAGTAGATCCTCTTCAGTCCAATACACTGTACTTGCTGGGAACAGACGCCAGTGCTCTTTGTCCTGTGTATGGCAATGGCAGCGTAATAGTGACTATTCTTACCACAAAAAAACTCTTGCTCCTAGGACCAGAAACTGCATGTGATTCAACTCCATTTAGGACTGGGAAACAAACGATAGCTCTCCTTACAAGAAACACACTCTCCTTTAGAAAAAGAGCACACTTCTACTCTACTGTGTTTCCTATAGGACCAGAACAGTAAGCTTGCTCAGAACATAAGAACTGTGCTTCCCACACACGGGCCATATCTAGTTCAACTCAGCTTAGTAAACTGACAAGAACAGTAGCTCCTATTCAGTCCAATACACTGTACTTACTGGTAAAAGACGCGAGTGCTATTTGTCTTGTGTATGGCAATTGGAGCGCAATAGTGACTTTCCTTACCAGAAAACAACTCTTGTTCGTAGGACCAGAAACTGCATGTGATTCAACTCCATTTAGGACTAGGAAACAAACGCTAGCTCGCCTTACAAAAACACACTCTGCTTTTGAGAAAAGAGCACTCTTCTACTCTACTGTGTTTCCTGTAGTGCCAGAACAATGAGCTTGCTCAGAACATAAGAACTGTGCTTCCTACACACACGGCCATATCTAGTTCAATTCTGCTTAGGAACCAGACAAGAACAGTAGATCCTCTTCAGTCCAATACACTGTACTTGCTGGGAACAGACGCCAGTGCTATTTGTCCTGTGTATGGCAATGGCAGCGTAATAGTGACTATTCTTACCACAAAAAAACTCTTGCTCCTAGGAACAGAAACTGCATGTGATTCAACTCCATTTAGGACTGGGACACAAACGCTAGCTCGCCTTACAAGAAACACACTCTGCTTTAGAGAAAAGAGCACTCTTCTACTCTACTGTGTTTCCTATGGGGTCCAAACAGTGAGCTTGCTCAGAACAAAAGAACTGTGCTTCCTACACACGAGGACAATATGTAGTTCAACTCTGCTTAGGAAACTGACAAGAACAGTAGCTCCTATTCAGTCCAATACACTGTACTTGCTGGGAAAAGACACGAGTGCTATTTGCCCTGTGTATGGCAATGGGAGCGCAATAGTGACTTTCCTTACCAGAAAACAACTCTTGTTCGTAGGACCAGAAACTGCATGTGACTACACTCCATTTAGGACTGGGAAACAAACGCTAGCTCGCCTTACAAGAAACACACTCTGCTTTTGAGAAAAGAGCACTCTTCTACTCTACTGTGTTTTCTATGTGTTCCGAAAAGTGAGCTTGCTCAGAACAAAAAAACTGTGCTTCCTACACACACGGCCATATCTCGTTCAAGTGTGCTTAGGAACCTGACAAGAATAGTAGATCTTCTTCAGTCCAATACACTGTACTTGCTGGGAACAGACGCCAGTGCTATTTGTCCTGTGTAGGGCAATTGCAGTGCAATAGTGACTCTTCTTACCAGAAAACAACTCTTGCTTTTAGGACCAAAAACTGTCTGTGACTCAACTCCATTTAGGACTGGGAAACAAACGCGAGCTGGCCTTACAAGAAACACACTCTGCTTTAGAGAAAAGAGCACTCATATACTCTACTGTGTTTCCTGTAGGGCCAGAACAGTGAGCTTGCTCAGAACAAAAGAACTGTGCTTCCTACACACACGGGCCATATCTAGTTCAACTCTGCTTAGGAAACAAACAAGAACAGTACCTCCTCTTCAGTCCAATACACTGTACTTGCGGGGAACAGACGCGAGTGCTATTTGCACTGTGTATGGCAATTGGAGCACAATAGTGACTTGTCTTACCAGAAAACAACTCTTGCTCGTAGCACAAAAAACTGCATGTGACTCAACTCCATTTAGGACTGGGAAACAAACGCTAGCTCGACTTCCAAGAAAAACACTCTGCTTTTGAGAAAAGAGCACTCTTCTACTCTACTGTGTTTCCTATGTGTTCCGAAAAGTGAGCTTGCTCAGAACAAAAAAACTGTGCTTCCTACACACACGGCCATATCTCGTTCAAGTCTGCTTAGGAACCTGACAAGAATAGAAGATCTTCTTCAGTTCAATACACTGTACTTGCTGGGATCAGAAGCCAGTGGTATTTGTCCTGTGTAGGGCAATGAGAGAACATTAGTGACTCTTCTTACCAGAAAACAACTCTTGGTTGTAGGACCAGAAACTGAATGTGATTCAACTCCATTTAGGAATGGGAAACAACTCTAGCTCGCTTTACAAGAAACACACTCTGCTTTTGAGAAAAGAGCACTCTTCTACTCTACTGTGTTTCCTATGGGGTCCAAACAGTGAACTTGTTCAGAACAAAAGAACTATGCTTCCTACACACACTGACCATATCTAGTTCAACTCTGCTTAGTAAACTGACAAGAACAGTACCTCCTCTTCAGTCCAATACGCTGTACTTGCTGGGAAAAGACGGGAAGGCTATTTGCACTGTTTATGGCAATGGGAGTGCAATATAGACTTCCCTTACCAGAAAACAACTCTTGCTCTTAGGACCAGAAACTGCATGTGATTCCACTCCATTTAGGAATGGGAAAAAAACGCTAGCTCGCCTTAAAAGAAACAGACTCTGCTTTTGAGAAAAAAGCACTCTTCTACTCTACTGTGTTTCCTATGGGGTCCGAACAGTGAGCTTGCTCAGAACAAAAAAACTGTGCTTCCTACACGCACAGCCATATCTAGTTCAAGTCTGCTTAGGAACCTGACAAGAACAGTAGATCCTCTTCAGCCCAATACACTGTACTTGCTGCGAACAGACGCCAGTGCTATTTTCCTGGGTATGGCAATGGCAGCGCAATAGTGACTCTACTTACCAGAAAACAACTCTTACTCGTAGTACCAGAAACTGCATGGGATTCAACTCCATTTAGGACTGGGACACAAACGCTAGCTCGCCTTACAAGAAACACAGTCTGCTTTAGAGAAAAGATCACTCTTCTACTCTACTGTGTTTCCTATGGGGTCCAAACAGTGAGCTTGCTCAGAACAAAAGAACTGTGCTTCCTACACACATGGATCATATCTAGTTCAACTCTGCTTATGAAACTGACAAGAACAGTAGCTCCTATTCAGTCCAATACACTGTAAATGCTTGGAACAGACCCGAGTGCTATTTGCACTGTGTATGGCATTTGGAGCACAATAGTGACTCTTCTTACCAGAAAACAACTCTTGCTCGTAGGACCAAAAACTGCATGTGACTCAACTCCATTTAGGACTGGGAAACAAACGCGAGCTCGCCTTAAAAGAAACACACTCTGCTTTAGAGAAAAGAGCACTCTTCTACTCTACTGTGTTTCCTATAAGGCCAGAACAGTGAGCTTGCTCAGAACATAATGACTGTGCTTCCTAAACTCACGGGCCATATCTAGTTCAACTCTGCTTAGGAAACTGACAAGAACAGTAGCTCCTCTTCAGTCCGATACACTGTATTGCTGGGAAGAGACGTGAGTGCTATTTGCACTGTGTATGGCATTTAGAGCGCAATAGTGACTCTTCTTACCAGAAAACAACTCTTGCTTTTAGGACCAAAAACTGTCTGTGACTCAACTCCATTTAGGACTGGGAAACAAACGCGAGCTGGCCTTACAAGAAACACACTCTGCTTTAGAGAAATAAGCACTCATATACTCTACTGTGTTTCCCGTAGGGGCAGAACAGTGAGCTTGCTCAGAACAAAAGAACTGTGCTTCCTACACACACGGGCCATATCTAGTTCAACTCTGCTTAGGAAACTGACAAGAACAGTAGCTCCTCTTCAGTCCAATACACTGTACTTGCTGGGAACAGACGCCAGTGCTATTTGTCCTGTGTAGGGCAATGGCAGCGCAATAGTGACTCTTCTTACCAGAAAACAACTCTTGCTCGTAGGACCAGAAACTGCATGTGATTCAACTCCATTTAGGACTGGGAAACAAACTCTAGCTCGCTTTACAAGAAACACACTCTGCTTTTGAGAAAAGAGCACTCTTCTACTCTACTGTGTTTCTTATAGGGCCAGAACAGTGAGCTTGCTCAGAAAAAAGGAACTGTACTTCCTAAACACACGGGCCAAATCTAGTTCAACTCTGCTTAGGAAACTGAGAAGAACAGTAGCTCCTCTTCAGTCCAATACACTGTACTTGCTGGGAACAGACGGGAAGTGTATTTGCACTGTGTATGGCAATGGGAGCGCAATAGTGACTTTCCTTACCAGAAAACAACTCTTGCTCGTAGGACCAGAAACTGCATGTGATTCCACTCCATTTAGGACTGGGAAACAAACGCTAGCTTGCCTTATAAGAAACACACTCTGCTTTAGAGAAAAGAGCACTCTTCTACTCTACTGTGTTTCCTATGGGGTCCAAACAGTGAGCTTGTTCAGAACAAAAGAACTATGCTTCCTACACACACTGACCATATCTAGTTCAACTCTGCTTAGTAAACTGACAAGAACAGTACCTCCTCTTCAGTCCAATACGCTGTACTTGCTGGGAAAAGACGGGAAGGCTATTTGCACTGTTTATGGCAATGGGAGTGCAATATAGACTTCCCTTACCAGAAAACAACTCTTGCTCTTAGGACCAGAAACTGCATGTGATTCCACTCCATTTAGGAATGGGAAAAAAACGCTAGCTCGCCTTAAAAGAAACACACTCTGCTTTTGAGAAAAAAGCACTCTTCTACTCTACTGTGTTTCCTATGGGGTCCGAAGAGTGAGCTTGCTCAGAACAAAAAAAACTGTGCTTCCTACACACACGGTCATATCTAGTTCAAGTCTGCTTAGGAACCTGACAAGAACAGTAGATCCTCTTCAGCCCAATACACTGTACTTGCTGCGAACAGACGCCAGTGCTATTTTCCTGGGTATGGCAATGGCAGCGCAATAGTGACTCTACTTACCAGAAAACAACTCTTGCTCGTAGTATCAGAAACTGCATGGGATTCAACTCCATTTAGGACTGGGACACAAACGCTAGCTCACCTTACAAGAAACACACTCTGCTTTTGAGAAAAGAGCACTCTTCTACTCTACTGTGTTTCCTATGGGGTCCGAAAAGTGAGCTTGCTCAGAACAAAAGAACTGTGCTTCCTACACACACGGCCATATCTAGTTCAATTCTGCTTAGGAACCTGACCAGAGCAGTAGATCCTCTTCAGTCCAATACACTGTACTTGCTGGCAACAAACGCCAGTGCTATTTGTCCTGTGTATGGCAATGGCAGCGCAATAGTGACTATTCTTACCATAAAACAACTCTTGCTCGTAGGACCACAAACTGCATGTGATTCAACTCCATTTAGGACTGGGAAACAAACGCTAGCTCGCCTTACAAGAAACACACTCTGCTTTTGAGAAAAGAGCACTCTTCTACTCTACTGTGTTTCCTAAAGGGTCCGAACAGTGAGCTTGCTCAGAACAAAAGAACTGTGCTTCCTACACACATGGACCATATCTAGTTCAACTCTGCTTAGGAAACTGACAAGAACAGTAGCTCCTATTCAGTCCAATACACTGTACTTGCTGGGAACAGACGCGAGTGCTATTTGCACTGTGTATGGAAATTGGAGCACAATAGTGACTCGTCTTACCAGAAAACAACTCTTGCTCGTAGGACAAAAAACTGCATGTGACTCAACTCCATTTAGGACTGGGAAACAAATGCTAGCTCGCATTACAAGAAACACACTCTGCTTTTGAGAAAAGAGCACTCTTTTACTCTACTGTGTTTCCTATAGAGCCAGAACAGTGAGCTTGCTCAGAAAAATGAACTGTGCTTCCTAGACACACGGGCAATATTTAGTTCAAATCTGCTTAGGAAACTGAGGAGAACAGTAGCTCCTCTTCAATCCAATACACTGTACTTGCTGGGAACAGACGCCAGTGCCTTTTGTCCTGTGTATGGCAATGGCAGCGCAATAGTGACTATTCTTACCATAAAAAAACTCTTGCCTCTAGGACCAGAAACTTCATGTGATTCAACTACATTTAGGACTGGGAAACAAACGCTAGCTCGCCTTACAAGAAACACACTGCTTTAGAGAAAAAAGCACTCTTCTACTCTACTGTGTTTCCTACAGGGCCAGAACAGTGAGCTTGCTCAGAACAAAAGAACTGTGCTTCCCACACATGGGCCATATCTAGTTCAACTCTGCTTAGGAAACAAACAAGAACAGTAGCTCCTCTTCAGTCGAATACACTGTACTTGCGGGGAACAGATGCGAGTGCTATTTGCACTGTGTATGGCAATTGGAGCAGAATAGTGACTCGTCTTACCAGAAAACAACTCTTGCTCATAGGACAAAAAACTGCATGTGACTCAACTCCATTTAGGACTGGAAAACAAACTCTAGCTCACTTTACAAGAAACATACTCTGCTTTTGAGAAAAGAGCACTATTCTACTCTACTGTGTTTCCTATAGGGCCAGAACAGTGAGCTTGCTCAGAAAAAAAGAACTGTGCTTCCTACCCACACGGGCCATATCTAGTTCAACTCTTCTTAGGAAACTGACAAGAACAGTAGCTACTCTTCAGTCCAATACACTGTACTTGCTGGGAACAGACGGGAGGGCTACTTGCACTGTGTATGGCAATGGGAGCACAATAGTGACTTTCCTTACCAGAAAACAACTCTTGCTCCTAGGACCAGAAACTGCATGTGATTCAACTCCATTTAGGACTGGGAAAGAAATGCTAGCTCGACTTACAACAAACACACTGCTTTAGAGAAAAGAGCACTCTTCTACTCTACTGTGTTTCCTATGGGGTCCAAACAGTGAGCTTGCTCAGAACAAAGAACTGTGCTTCCTACACACATGGATCATATCTAGTTCAACTCTGCTTATGAAACTGACAAGAACAGTAGCTCCTATTCAGTCCAATACACTGTACTTGCTGGGAACAGAGCCGAGTGCTATTTGCACAGTGTATGGCATTTGGAACACAATAGTGACTCTTCTTACCAGAAAACAACTCTTGCTCGTAGGACCAAATACTGCATGTGATTCAACTCCATTTAAGACTGGGAAACAAACGCGAGCTCGCCTTAAAAGAAACACACTCTGCTTTAGAGAAAAGAGCACTCTTCTACTCTACTGTGTTTTCTATAGGGCCAGAACAGTGAGCTTGCTCAGAACATAATAACTCTGCTTCCTAAACACACGGGCCATATCTAGTTCAACTCTGCTTAGGAAACTGACAAGAACAGTAGCTCCTCTTCAGTCCGATACACTGTACTTTCTGGGAACAGACGCGAGTACTATTTGCACTGTGTATGGCAAAGGGAGAACAATAGTGACTTTCCTTACCAGAAAACAACTCTTGCTCGTAGGACCAGAAACTGCATGTGATTCAACTCCATTTAGGACTGGGAAACAAATGCTAGCTCGCCTTACAAGAAACACACTCTGCTTTTGAGAAAAGAGCACTGTTCTCTACAGTGTTTCCTATAGGGCCAAAACAGTAAGCTTGCTCAGAACAAAAGAACTGTGCTTCCTACACACACGGCCATATTTAGTTCAATTCTGCTTAGGAACCTGACAAGAACAGTAGATCCTCTTCAGTCCAATACACTGTACTTGCTGGGAACAGACGCCAGTGCTCTTTGTCCTGTGTATGGCAATGGCGGCGTAATAGTGACTATTCTTACCACAAAAAAACTCTTGCTCCTAGGACCAGAAACTGCATGTGATTCAACTCCATTTAGGACTGGGAAACAAACGATAGCTCTCCTTACAAGAAACACACTCTCCTTTAGAAAAAGAGCACACTTCTACTCTACTGTGTTTCCTATAGGACCAGAACAGTAAGCTTGCTCAGAACATAAGAACTGTGCTTCCCACACACGGGCCATATCTAGTTCAACTCTGCCTAGTAAACTGACAAGAACAGTAGCTCCTATTCAGTCCAATACACTGTACTTACTGGTAAAAGACGCGAGTGCTATTTGTCTTGTGTATGGCAATTGGAGCGCAATAGTGACTTTCCTTACCAGAAAACAACTCTTGTTCGTAGGACCAGAAACTGCATGTGATTCAACTCCATTTAGGACTAGGAAACAAACGCTAGCTCGCCTTACAAAAACACACTCTGCTTTTGAGAAAAGAGCACTCTTCTACTCTACTGTGTTTCCTGTAGTGCCAGAACAATGAGCTTGCTCAGAACATAAGAACTGTGCTTCCTACACACACGGCCATATCTAGTTCAATTCTGCTTAGGAACCAGACAAGAACAGTAGATCCTCTTCAGTCCAATACACTGTACTTGCTGGGAACAGACGCCAGTGCTATTTGTCCTGTGTATGGCAATGGCAGCGTAATAGTGACTATTCTTACCACAAAAAAACTCTTGCTCCTAGGAACAGAAACTGCATGTGATTCAACTCCATTTAGGACTGGGACACAAACGCTAGCTCGCCTTACAAGAAACACACTCTGCTTTAGAGAAAAGAGCACTCTTCTACTCTACTGTGTTTCCTATGGGGTCCAAACAGTGAGCTTGCTCAGAACAAAAGAACTGTGCTTCCTACACACGAGGACAATATGTAGTTCAACTCTGCTTAGGAAACTGACAAGAACAGTAGCTCCTATTCAGTCCAATACACTGTACTTGCTGGGAAAAGACACGAGTGCTATTTGCCCTGTGTATGGCAATGGGAGCGCAATAGTGACTTTCCTTACCAGAAAACAACTCTTGTTCGTAGGACCAGAAACTGCATGTGACTACACTCCATTTAGGACTGGGAAACAAACGCTAGCTCGCCTTACAAGAAACACACTCTGCTTTTGAGAAAAGAGCACTCTTCTACTCTACTGTGTTTTCTATGTGTTCCGAAAAGTGAGCTTGCTCAGAACAAAAAAACTGTGCATCTTACACACACGGCCATATCTCGTTCAAGTGTGCTTAGGAACCTGACAAGAATAGTAGATCTTCTTCAGTCCAATACACTGTACTTGCTGGGAACAGACGCCAGTGCTATTTGTCCTGTGTAGGGCAATGGCAGTGCAATAGTGACTCTTCTTACCAGAAAACAACTCTTGCTTTTAGGACCAAAAACTGTCTGTGACTCAACTCCATTTAGGACTGGGAAACAAACGCGAGCTGGCCTTACAAGAAACACACTCTGCTTTAGAGAAAAGAGCACTCATATACTCTACTGTGTTTCCTGTAGGGCCTGAACAGTGAGCTTGCTCAGAACAAAAGAACTGTGCTTCCTACACACACGGGCCATATCTAGTTCAACTCTGCTTAGGAAACTGACAAGAACAGTAGCTCCTCTTCAGTTCGATACACTGTACTTGCTGAGAACAGACGCGAGTGCTATTTGCACTGTGTATGG
This sequence comes from Peromyscus eremicus, assembly GCF_949786415.1. Classification (NCBI taxonomy): domain Eukaryota; kingdom Metazoa; phylum Chordata; class Mammalia; order Rodentia; family Cricetidae; genus Peromyscus; species Peromyscus eremicus. Next base: position 57,027 of record NW_026735910.1, read on the forward strand.
CAATGGGAGCACAATAGTGACTTTCCTTACCAGAAAACAACTCTTGCTCATAGGACCAGAAACTGCATGTGATTCAACTCCATTTAGGACCTGGAAACAAATGCTAGCTCGCCTTACATGAAACACACTCTGCATTTGAGAAAAGAGCACTCTTCTACACTACTGTGTTTCCTATGGGGTCCAAAGAGTGAGCTTGCTCAGAACAAAAGAACTGTGCTTCCTACACACACGGGCCATATCTAGTTCAACTCTGCTTAGGAAACAAACAAGAACAGTAGCTCCTCTTCAGTCGAATACACTGTACTTGCGGGGAACAGACGCTAGTGCTATTTGCACTGTGTATGGCAATTGGAGCACGATAGTGACTTGTCTTACCAGAAAACAACTCTTGCTCGTAGGACAAAAAACTGCATGTGACTCAACTCCATTTAGGACTGGGAAACAAACGCTAGCTGGACTTTCAAGAAAAACACTCTGCTTTTGAGAAAAGAGCACTCTTCTACTCTACTGTGTTTCCTATGTGTTCCGAAAAGTGAGCTTGCTCAGAACAAAAAAACTGTGCTTCCTAAACACACGGCCATATCTCGTTCAAGTGTGCTTAGGAACCTGACAAGAATAGTAGATCTTCTTCAGTCCAATACACTGTACTTGCTGGGAACAGACGCCAGTGCTATTTGTCCTGTGTAGGGCAATGGCAGCGCAATTGTGACTCTTCTTACCAGAAAACAACTCTTGCTCGTAGGACCAGAAACTGCATGTGATTAAACTCCATTTAGGACTGGGAAACAAACTCTAGCTCGCTTTACAAGAAACACACTCTGCTTTTGAGAAAAGAGCACTCTTCTACTCTACTGTGTTTCCTATAGGGCCAGAACAGTGAGCTTGCTCAGAAAAAAGGAACTGTACTTCCTAAACACACGAGCCATATCTAGTTCAACTCTGCTTAGGAAACTGAGAAGAACAGTAGATCCTCTTCAGTCCAATACACTGTACTTCCTGGGAACAGACGGGAAGGCTATTTGTACTGTGTATGGCAATGGGAGGGCAATAGTGACTTTCCTTACCAGAAAAAAACTCTTGCTCGTAGGACCAGAAACTGCATGTGATTCCACTCCATTTAGGACTGGGAAACATATGCTAGCTAGCCTTACAAGAAACACACTCTGCTTTAGAGAAAAGAGCACTCTTCTACTCTACTGTGTTTCCTATGGGGTCCAAACAGTGAGCTAGTTCAGAACAAAAGAACTATGCTTCCTACACACACGGACCATATCTAGTTCAACTCTGCTTAGTAAACTGACAAGAACAGTAGCTCCTATTAAGTCCAATACGCTGTACTTGCTGGGAATAGACGGGAAGGCTATTTGCACTGTTTATGGCAATGGGAGTGCAATATTGACTTCTCTTACCAGAAAACAACTCTTGCTCTTAGGACCAGAAACTGCATGTGATTCCACTCCATTTAGGAATGGGAAAAAAACGCTACCTCGCCTTAAAAGAAACACACTCTGCTTTTGAGAAAAAAGCACTCTTCTATTCTACTGTGTTTTTTATGGGGTCCGAACAGTGAGCTTGCTCAGAACAAAAAAACTGTGCTTCCTACACACACGGCCATATCTAAATCAAGTCTGGTTAGGAACTGACAAGAACAGTAGATCCTCTTCAGCCCAATACACTGTACTTGCTGCGAACAGAAGCCAGTGCTATTTGTCCTGGGTATGGCAATGGCAGCGCAATAGTGACTCTACTTACCAGAAATCAACTCTTGCTCGTAGTACCAGAAACTGCATGGGATTCAACTCCATTTAGGACTGGGACACAAACGCTAGCTCGCCTTACAAGAAACACACTCTGCTTTAGAGAAAAGAGCACTCTTCTACTCTACTGTGTTTCCTATGGGGTCCAAAGAGTGAGCTTGCTCAGAAAAAAAGAACTGTGCTTCCTACACACAAGGACCATATGTAGTTCAACTCTGCTTAGGAAACTGACAAGAACAGTAGCTCCGCTTCAGTCCAATACACTGTACTTGCTGGGAACAGATGCGAGTGCTATTTGCCCTGTGTATGGCAATGGGAGCTCAATGGTGACTTTCCTTACCAGAAAACAACTCTTGTTCGTAGGACCAGAAACTGCATGTGATTCAACTCCATTTAGGTCTAGGAAACAAACGCTAGCTCGCCTTACAAGAAACACACTCTGCTTTTGAGAAAAGACCACTCTTCTACTCTACTGTGTTTCCTATAGGGCCAGAACAGTGAGCTTGCTCAGAACATAAGAACTGTGCTTCCTACACACACGGGCCTTATCTAGTTCAACTCTGCTTAGGAAACTGACAAGACATTAGATCCTCTTCAGTCCGATACACTGTACGTGCTGGGAACAGACGCCAGTGCTATTTGCACTGTTTATGGCAATGGGAGCTCAATAGTGACTTTCCTTACCAGAAAACAACTCTTGCTCGTAGGACCAGAAACTGCATGTGATTCAACTCCATTTAGAACTGGGACACAAACTCTAGCTCGCCTTACAAGAAACACACTCTCCTTTAGGGAAAAGAGCACTCTTCTACTCTACTGTGTTTCCTATGGGGTCCAAACAGTGAGCTTGTTCAGAACAAAAGAACTATGCTTCCTACACACACGGACCATATCTAGTTCAACTCTGCTTAGGAAACTGACAAGAACAGTAGCTCCTATTCAGTCCAATACACTGTACTTGCTGGGAAAAGACGCGAGTGCTATTTGTCTTGAGTAGGGCAATGGGAGCGCAATAGTGACTTTCCTTACCAGAAAACAACTCTTGTTCGTAGGACCAGAAACTGCATGTGATTGAACTCCATTTAGGACTAGGAAACAAACGCTAGCTCGCCTTACAAAAACACACTCCGCTTTTGAGAAAAGAGCACTCTTCTACTCTACTGTGTTTCCTGTAGGGCCAGAACAATGAGCTTGGTCAGAACATAAGAACTGTGCTCATACACACGGGCCATATCTAGTTCCACTCTGCTTAGGAAACTGACAAGAACAGTAGCTCCTATTCAGTCCGATACACTGTACTTGCTGGGAACAGACGCGAGAGCTATTTGCACTATGTATGGCAAGGGGAGCGCAATAGTGACTTTCCTTACCAGAAATCAACTCTTGCTCTTAGGACCAGAAACTGCATGTGATTCAACTCCATTTAGGACTGTGAAACAAACGCTAGCTCGCCTTACAAGAAACACACACTTCTTTTGAGAAAAGAGCACTTTTCTACTCTACTGTGTTTCCTATGGTGTCCGAACAGTGAGCTTGCTCAGAACAAAAGAACTGTGCTTCCTACACACACGGCCATATCTAGTTCAATTCTGCTTAGGAAACTGACAAGAACAGTAGATCCTCTTCAGTCCAATACACTGTACTTGCTGGGAACAGACACCAGTGCTATTTGTCCTGTGTATGGCAATGGCAGCCAATAGTGACTATTCTTACCATAAAACAACTCTTGCTCGTAGGACCAGAAACTGCATGTGATTCCACTCCATTTAGGACTGGGACACAAACGCTAGCTCGCCTTACAAGAAACACACTCTGCTTTAGAGAAAAGAGCACTCTTCTACTCTACTGTGTTTCCTATGGGGTCCAAACAGTGAGCTTGCTCAGAACAAAAGAACTGTGCTTCCTACACACGAGGACCATATGTAGTTCAACTCTGCTTAGGAAACTGACAAGAACAGTAGCTCCTATTCAGTCCAATACACTGTACTTGCTGGGAAAAGACGCGAGTGCTATTTGCCCTTTGCATGGCAATGGGAGCGCAATAGTGACTTTCTTTACCAGAAAACAACTCTTGTTCGTAGGACCAGAAACTGAATGTGATTCAACTCCATTTAAAACTGGGAAACAAACGCTAGCTCACCTTACAAGAAACACACTCTGCTTTTGAGAAAAGAGCACTCTTCTACTCTACTGTGTTTCCTATGTGGTCCGAACAGTGAGCTTGCTCAGAACAAAAGATCTGTGCTTCCTACACACACGGCCATATCTAGTTCAATTCTGCTTAGGAACCTGACCAGAGCAGTAGATGCTCTTCAGTCCAATACACTGTACTTGCTGGGAACAGACGCCAGTGCTATTTGTCCTGTATGTGGCAATGGAAGCGCAATAGTGACTATTCTTACCATAAAACAACTCTTGCTCTTAGGACCACAAACTGCATGTGATTCCACTCCATTTAACTAGGAAACAAACGCTAGCTCGCCTTACAAGAAACACACTCTGCTTTTGAGAAAAGAGCACTCTTCTACTCTACTGTGTTTTCTATGGGGTCCAAAATTGTGCTTCGTCAGAACAAAAGAACTGTGCTTCCTACACACATGGACCATATCTAGTTCAACTCTGCTTAGGAAACTGACAAGAACAGTAGCTCCTATTCAGTCCAATACACTGTACTTGCTGGGTACAGACGCGAGTGATATTTGCACTGTGTATGGCATTTAGAGCGCAATAGTGACTCTTCTTACCAGAAAACAATTCTTGATCGTAGGACCAAAAACAGTCTGTGACTCAACTCCATTTAGGACTGGGAAACAAACGTGAGCTGGCCTTACAAGAAACACACTCTGCTTTAGAGAAAAGAGCACTCATATACTCTACAGTGTTTTCTGTAGGGCCAGAACAGTCAGCTTGCTCAGAACAAAAGAACTGTGCTTCCTACACACACGGGCCATATCTAGTTCAACTCTGCTTAGGAAACTGACAAGAACAGTAGCTCCTATTCAGTTCGATACACTGTACTTGCTGAGAACAGACGCGAGTGCTATTTGCACTGTGTATGGCAATGGGAGCTCAATAGTGACTTTCCTTACCAGAAAACAACTCTTGCTCGTAGGACAAAAAACTGCATGTGACTCAACTCCATTTAGGACTGGGAAACAAACGCTAGCTCGACTTCCAAGAAACACACTCTGCTTTAGAGAAAAGAGCACTCTTCTACTCTACTGTGTTTCCTATGTGTTCCGAAAAGTGAGCTTGCTCAGAACAAAAACAATGTGCTTCCTACACACAGGGTCATATCTCGTTCAAGTCTGCTTAGGAACCTGACAAGAACAGTAGATCCTCTTCAGTCCAATACACTGTACTTGCTGGGAACAGACGCCAGTGCTATTTGTCCTGTGTAGGGCAATGACAGTGCAATTGTGACTCTTCTTACCAGAAAACAACTCTTGCTCGTAGGACCAGAAACTGCATGTGATTCAACTCCATTTAGGACAGGGAAACAAACTCTAGCTCGCTTTACAAGAAACACACTCTGCTTTTGAGAAAAGAGCACTCTTCTACTCTACTGTGTTTCCTATAGCGCCAGAACAGTGAGCTTGCTCAGAAAAAAGGAACTGTACTTCCAAAAACACAGGCCATATCTAGTTCAACTCTGCTTAGGAAACTGAGAAGAACAGTAGCTCCTCTTCAGTCCAATACACTGTTCTTGCTGGGAACAGACGGGAGGGCTATTTGCACTGTGTATGGCAATGGGAGCGCAATAGTGACTTTCCTTACAAGAAAACAACTCTTGCTCATAGGACCAGAAACTGCATGTGATTACACTCCATTTAGGACTGGGAAACAAACGCTAGCTCGCCTTACAAGAAACACACTCTCCTTTAGAGAAAAGAGCACTCTTCTACTCTACTGTGTTTCCTATGGGGTCCAAACAGTGAGCTTGTTCAGAACAAAAGAACTATGCTTCCTACACACACGGACCATATCTAGTTCAACTCTGCTTAGTAAACTGACAAGAACAGTAGCTCCTCTTCAGTCCAATACACTGTACTTGCTGGGAAAAGACGCGAGTGCTATTTGTCTTGTGTAGGGCAATGGGAACGCAATAGTGACTTTCCTCACCAGAAAACAACTCTTGTTCATAGGACCAGAAACTGTATGTGATTCAACTCCATTTAGGACTAGGAAACAAACGCTAGCTCGCCTTACAAAAACACACTCTGTTTTTGAGAAAAGAGCACTCTTCTACTCTACTGTGTTTCCTATAGGACCAGAACAATGAGCTTGCTCAGAACATAAGAACTGTGCTCCTACACACGGGCCATATCTAGTTCCACTCTGCTTAGGAAACTGACAAGAACAGTAGATCCTCTTCAGTCCGATACACTGTACTTGCTGGGAACTGACGCGAGAGCTATTTGCACTATGTATGGCAAGGAGAGCACAATAGTGACTTTCCTTACCAGAAATCAACTCTTGCTCTTAGGACCAGAAACTGCATGTGATTCAACTCCATTTAGGACTGTGAAACAAACGCTAGCTCGCCTTACAAGAAACACACTCTGCTTTAGAGAAAAGAGCACTCTTCTACTCTACTGTGTTTCCTATGGTGTCCGAACAGTGAGCTTGCTCAGAACAAAAGTCTGTGCTTCCTACACACATGGCCATATCTAGTTCAATTCTGCTTAGGAACCTGACAAGAACAGTAGATCCTCTTCAGTCCAATACACTGTGCTTGCTGGGAACAGACACCAGTGCTATTTGTCCTGTGTATGGCAAAGGCAGCGCAATAGTGACTATTCTTACCATAAAACAACTCTTGCTCGTAGGACCAGAAACTGCATGTGATTCCACTCCATTTAGGACTGGGACACAAACGCTAGCTCGCCTTACAAGAAACACACTCTGCTTTAGAGAAAAGAGCACTCTTCTACTCTACTGTGTTTCCTAAGGGGTCCAAACAGTGAGCTTGCTCAGAACAAAAGAACTGTGCTTCCTGCACACGAGGACCATATGTAGTTCAACTCTGCTTAGGAAACTGACAAGAACAGTAGCTCCTATAAAGTCCAATACACTGTACTTGCTGGGAAAAGACGTGAGTGCTATTTGCCCTGTGTATGGCAATGGGAGCGCAATAGTGAATTTCCTTACCAGAAAACAACTCTTGTTCGTAGGACCAGAAACTGCTTGTGATTCAACTCCATTTAGGACTGGGAAACAAACGCTAGCTCGCTTTACAAGAAACACACTCTGCTTTTGAGAAAAGAGCACTCTTCTACTCTACTGTGTTTCTTATAGGGTCAGAACAGTGAGCTTGCAAAGAAAAAAGGAACTGTACTTCCTAAACACACGGGCCATATCTAGTTCAACTCTGCTTAGGAAACTGAGAAGAACAGTAGCTCCTCTTCAGTCCAATACACTGTACTTGCTGGGAACAGACGGGAGGGCTATTTGCACTGTGTATGGCAATGGGAGCGCAATAGTGACTTTCCTTACCAGAAAACAACTCTTGCTCATAGGACCAGAAACTGCATGTGATTACACTCCATTTAGGACTGGGAAACAAACGCTAGCTCGCCTTACAAGAAACACACTCTCCTTTAGAGAAAAGAGCACTCTTCTACTCTACTGTGTTTCCTATGGGGTCCAAACAGTGAGCTTGTTCAGAAAAAAAGAACTATGCTTCCTACACACACGGACCATATCTAGTTCAACTCTGCTTAGTAAACTGACAAGAAGAGTAGCTCCTCTTCAGTCCAATACACTGTACTTGCTGGGAAAAGACGCGAGTGCTATTTGTCTTGTGTAGGGCAATGGGAGCGCAATAGTGACTTTCCTACCAGAAAACAACTCTTGTTCGTAGGACCAGAAACTGCATGTGATTCAACTCCATTTAGGACTAGGAAACAAACGCTAGCTCGCCTTACAAAAACACACTCTGCTTTTGAGAAAAGAGCACACTTCTACTCTACTGTGTTTCCTGTAGGGCCAGAACAATGAGCTTGCTCAGAACATAAGAACTGTGCTCCTACACACGGGCCATATCTAGTTCCACTCTGCTTAGGAAACTGACAAGAACAGTAGCTCCTATTCAGTCCGATACACTGTACTTGCTGGGAACAGACGCGAGAGCTATTTGCACTATGTATGGCAAGGGGAGCGCAATAGTGACTTTCCTTACCAGAAATCAACTCTTGCTCTTAGGACCAGAAACTGCATGTGATTCAACTCCACTTAGGACTGTGAAACAAACGCTAGCTCGCCTTACAAGAAACACACTCTGCTTTTGAGAAAAGAGCACTTTTCTACTCTACTGTGTTTCCTATGGTGTCCGAACAGTGAGCTTGCTCAGAACAAAAGAACTGTGCTTCCTACACACACAGCCATATCTAGTTCAATTCTGCTTAGGAACCTGACAAGAACAGTAGATCCTCTTCAGTCCAATACACTGTACTTGCTGGGAACAGACACCAGTGCTATTTGTCATGTGTATGGCAATGGCAGCGCAATAGTGACTATTCTTACCATAAAACAACTCTTACTCATAGGACTAGAAACTGCATGTGATTCAACTCTATTTAGGACTGGGAAACAAACGCTAGCTCGCCTTACAAGAAACACACACTGCTTTAGAGAAAAGAGCACTCTTCTACTCTACTGTGTTTCCTATAGGGCCAGAACAGTGAGCTTGCTCAAAACGAAAGAACCGTGCTTCCTACACACGGGCCATAACTAGTTCAACTCTGCTTAGGAAACTGACAAGAACAGTAGCTCCTGTTCAGTCCGATACAGACACGAGTGCTATTTGCACTGTGTATGGCAATGGGAGCACAATAGTGACTTTCCTTACCAGAAAACAACTCTTGCTCATAGGACTAGAAACTGCATGTGATTCAACTCCATTTAGGAATGGGAAACAAGTGCCAGCTCGCCTTACATGAAACACACTCTGCTTTTGAGAAAAGAGCACTCTTCTACTCTACTGTGTTTCCTATGGTGTCCGAACAGTGAGCTTGCTCAGAACGAAAGAACTGTGCTTCCTACACACACGGGCCATATCTAGTTCAACTCTGCTTAGGAAACTGACAAGAACAGTAGCTCCTCTTCAGTCCAATACACTTTACATGCAGGGAACAGACGCGAGTGATATTTGCACTGTGTATGGCAATTGGAGCACAACAGTGACTCGTCTTACCAGAAAACAACTCTTGCTCGTAGGAAAAAAAACTGCATGTGACTCAACTCCGTTTAGAACTGGGAAACAAACGCTAGCTCGCCTTACAAGAAACACACTCTTCTTTAGAGAAAAGAGCACTCTTCTACTCTACTGTGTTTCCTATGGCTTCCAAACAGTGAGCTTGCTCAGAACAAAAGAACTGTGCTTCCTACACACACGGACCATATCTAGTTCAACTCTGCTTAGGAAACTGACAAGAACAGTAGCTCCTATTCAGTCCAATACACTGTACTTGCTGGGAGAAGACGCAAGTGCTATTTCCCTTGTGTAGGGCAATGGGAGCGCAATAGTGACTTTTCTTACCAGAAAAAAACTCTTGTTCGTAGGACCAGAAACTGCATGTGATTCAACTCCATTTAGGACTAGGAAACAAACAATAGCTCGCCTTAAAAAACACACTCTGCTTTTGAGAAAAGAGCACTCTTCTACTCTACTGTGTTTCCTATAGTGCCAGAACAGTGAGCTTGCTCAGAAAATAAGAACGGTGCTTCCTACACACACGGGCCATATCTAGTTCAACTCTGCTTAGGAAACTGACAAGGACAGTAGCTCCTCTTCAGTCCGATACATTGTACTTGATGGGAACAGACGCGAGAGCTATTTGCACTATGTATCAAGGGGAGCGCAATAGTGACTTTCCTTACCAGAAAACAACTCTTGCTCTTAGGACCAGAAACTGCATGTGATTCAACTCCATTTAGGACTGTGAAACAAACGCTAGCTCGCCTTACAAGAAACACACTCTGCTTTTGAGAAAAGAGCACTCTTCTACTCTACTGTATTTCCTATGGTGTCCGAACAGTGAGCTTGCTCAGAACACAAGAACTGTGCTTCCTACACACACGGCCATATCTAGTTCAATTCTGCTTAGGAACCTGACAAGAACAGTAGATCCTCTTCAGTCCAATATACTGTACTTGCTGGGAACAGACGTGAGTGATATTTGCACTGTGTATGGCATTTAGAGCGCAATAGTGACTCTTCTTACCAGAAAACAACTCTTGCTCGTAGGACCAAAAACTGTCTGTGACTCAACTCCATTTAGGACTGGGAAACAAACGTGAGCTGGCCTTACAAGAAACACACTCTGCTTTAGAGAAAAGAGCACTCATATACTCTACTGTGTTTCCTGTAGGGCCAGAACAGTCAGCTTGCTCAGAACAAAAGAACTGTGCTTCCTACACACAGGGGCCATATCTAGTTCAACTCTGCTTAGGAAACTGACAAGAACAGTAGCTCCTCTTCAGTTCGATACACTGTACTTGCTGAGAACAGACATGAGTGCTATTTGCACTGTGTATGGCAATGGGAGCGCAATAGTGACTTTCCTTACCAGAAAACAACTCTTGCTCGTAGGACGAGAAACTTCATGTGATTCAACTCCATTTAGGACTGGGAAACAAATGCTAGCTCGCCTTACATGAAACACACTCTGCTTTTGAGAAAAGAGCACTCTTCTACTCTACTGTGTTTCCTATGGGGTCCAAAGAGTGAGCTTGCTCAGAACAAAAGAACTGTGCTTCCTACACACACGGGCCATATCTAGTTCAACTCTGCTTAGGAAACAAACAAGAATAGTAGCTCCTCTTCAGTCATACACTGTACTTGCGGGGAACAGACGCCAGTGCTATTTGTCCTGTATATGGCAATGGCAGTGCAATAGTGACTATTCTTACCATGAAACAACTCTTGCTCGTAGGGCAACAAACTGCATGTGATTCCACTGCATTTATGACTGGGAAACAAATGCTAGCTCGCCTTACAAGAAACACACTCTGCTTTTGAGAAAAGAGCACTCTTCTACTCTACTGTGTTTCCTATGGGATCCAAACAGTGAGCTTGGTCAGAACAAAAGAACTGTGCTTCCTACACACATGGACCATATCTAGTTCAACTCTGCTTAGGAAACTGACAAGAACACTAGCTCCTATTCAGTCCAATACACTGTACTTTCTGGGAACAGACGCGAGTGCTATTTGCACTGTGTCTGGCATTTAGAGCGCAATAGTGACTCTTCTTACCAGAAAACAACTCTTGCTCGTAGGACCAAAAACTGTCTGTGACTCAACTCCATTTAGGACTGGGAAACAAACGCGAGCTGGCCTTACAAGAAACACACTCTGCTTTAGAGAAAAGAGCACTCATCAACTCTACTGTGTTTCCTGTAGGGACAGAACAGTGAGCTTGCTCAGAACAAAAGAACTGTGCTTCCTACACACACGGACCATATCTAGTTCAACTCTGCTTAAGAAACTGACAAGAGCAGTAGCTCCTCTTCAGTTCGATACACTGTACTTGCTGAGAACAGACGCGAGTGCTATTTGCACTGTGTATGGCAATGGGAGCGCAATAGTGACTTTCCTTACCAGAAAACAACTCTTGCTCGTAGGACAAGAAACTGCATGTGATTCAACTCCATTTAGGACTGGGAAACAAATGCTGGCTCGCCTTACATGAAACACACTCTGCTTTTGAGAAAAGTGCACTCTTCTACTCTACTGTGTTTCCTATGGGGTCCAAACGATGAGCTTGCCCAGAACAAAAGAACTGTGTTTCCTACACACATGGGCCATATCTAGTTCAACTCTGCTTAGGAAAAAAACAAGAACAGTAGCTCCTCTTCAGTCGAATACACTGTACTTGCGGGGAACAGACGCGAGTGCTATTTGCTCTGTGTATGGCAATTGGAGCACAATAGTGACTTGTCTTACCAGAAAACAACTCTTGCTCGTAGGACAAAAAACTGCATGTGACTCAACTCCATTTAGGACTGGGAAACAAACGCTAGCTCGACTTCCAAGAACCACACTCTGCTTTTGAGAAAAGAGCACTCTTCTAATCTACTGTGTTTCCCATGTGTTCCGAAAAGTGAGCTTGCTCAGAACAAAAAAATTTTGCTTCCTACACACACGGCCATATCTCGTTCAAGTCTGCTTAGGAACCTGACAAGAACAGTAGATCCTCTTTAGTCCAATACACTGTACTTGCTGGGAAAAGACACCAGTGCTATTTGTCCTGTTTAGGGCAATGGCAGCGCAATAGTGACTCTTCTTAGCAGAAAACAACTCTTGTTCGTAAGACCAGAAACTGCATGTGATTCAACTCCATTTAGGACTGGGAAACAAACTCTAGCTCGCTTTACAAGAAACACACTCTGCTTTTGAGAAAAGAGCACTCTTCTACTCTACTGTGTTTCCTATAGGGCCAGAACAGTGAGCTTGCTCAGAAAAAAGGAACTGTACTTCCTAAACACACGGGCCATATCTAGTTCAACTCTGCTTAGGAAACTGAGAAGAACAGTAGCTCCTCTTCAGTCCAATACACTGTACTTGCTGGGAACAGACGGGAGGGCTATTTGCACTGTGTATGGCAATGGGAGCGCAATAGTGACTTTCCTTACCACTAAACAACTCTTGCTCGTAGGACCAGAAACTGCATGTGATTCACCTCCATTTAGGCCTGGGAAACAAATACTAGCTCGCCTTACATGAAACACACTCTGCTTTACAGAAAAGAGCACTCTTCTACTCTACTGTGTTTCCTATGGGGTCCAAAGAGTGAGCTTGCTCAGAACAAAAGAACTGTGCTTCCTACACACACGGGCCATATCTAGATCAACTCTGCTTAGGAAACAAACAAGAACAGTAGCTCCTCTTCAGTCAAATACACTGTACTTGCGGGGAACATACGCCAGTGCTATTTGTCCTGTATATGGCAATGGCAGTGCAATAGTGACTATTCTTAGCATAAAACAACTCTTGCTCGTAGGGCCACAAACTGCATGTGATTGCACTCCATTTATGACTGGGAAACAAACGCTAGCTCGCCTTACAAGAAACACACTCTGTTTTTGAGAAAAGAGCACTCTTCTACTCTACTGTGTTTCCTATGGGGTCCAAACAGTGAGCTTGGTCAGAACAAAAGAACTGTGCTTCCTACACACATGGACCATATCTAGTTCAACTCTGCTTAGGAAACTGACAAGAACACTAGCTCCTATTCAGTCCAATACACTGTACTTTCTGGGAACAGACGCGAGTGCTATTTGCACTGTGTCTGGCATTTAGAGCGCAATAGTGACTCTTCTTACCAGAAAACAACTCTTGCTCGTAGGACCAAAAACTGTCTGTGACTCAACTCCATTTAGGACTGGGAAACAAACGTGAGCTGGCCTTACAAGAAACACACTCTGCTTTAGAGAAAAGAGCACTCATCTACTCTACTGTGTTTCCTGTAGGGACAGAACAGTGAGCTTGCTCAGAACAAAAGAACTGTGCTTCCTACACACACGGACCATATCTAGTTCAACTCTGCTTAAGAAACTGAAAAGAGCAGTAGCACCTCTTCAGTTCGATACACTGTACTTGCTGAGAACAGACGCGAGTGCTATTTGCACTGTGTATGGCAATGGGAGCGCAATAGTGACTTTCCTTACCAGAAAACAACTCTTGCTCGTAGGACGAGAAAATGCATGTGATTCAACTCCATTTAGGACTTGGAAACAAATGCTGGCTCGCCTTACATAAACACACTCTGCTTTTGAGAAAAGTGCACTCTTCTACTCTACTGTGTTTCCTATGGGGTCCAAACAGTGAGCTTGCTCAGAACAAAAGAACTGTGTTTCCTACACACACGGGCCATATCTAGTTCAACTCTGCTTAGGAAAAAAACAAGAACAGTAGCTCCTCTTCAGTCGAATACACTGTATTTGCGGGGAACAGACGCGAGTGCTATTTGCACTGTGTATGGCAATTGGAGCACAATAGTGACTTGTCTTACCAGAAAACAACTCTTGCTCGTAGGACAAAAAACTGCATGTGACTCAACTCCATTTAGGACTGGGAAACAAATGCTAGCTCGACTTCCAAGAACCACACTCTGCTTTTGAGAAAAGAGCACTCTTCTAATCTACTGTGTTTCCCATGTGTTCCGAAAAGTGAGCTTGCTCAGAACAAAAAAATTTTGCTTCCTACACACACGGCCATATCTCGTTCAGGTCTGCTTAGGAACCTGACAAGAACAGTAGATCCTCTTTAGTCCAATACACTGTACTTGCTGGGAAAAGACGCCAGTGCTATTTGTCCTGTTTAGGGCAATGGCAGCGCAATAGTGACTCTTCTTAGCAGAAAACAACTCTTGTTCGTAAGACCAGAAACTGCATGTGATTCAACTCCACTTAGGACTGGGAAACAAACTCTAGCTCGCTTTACAAGAAACATACTCTGCTTTTGAGAAAAGAGCACTCTTCTACTCTACTGTGTTTCCTATAGGGCCAGAACAGTGAGCTTGCTCAGAAAAAAGGAACTGTACTTCCTAAACACACAGGCCATATCTAGTTCAACTCTGCTTAGGAAACTGAAAAGAACAGTAGCTCCTGTTCAGTCCGATACAGACACGAGTGCTATTTGCACTGTGTATGGCAATGGGAGCACAATAGTGACTTTCCTTACCAGAAAACAACTCTTGCTCATTGGACTAGAAACTGCATGTGATTCAACTCCATTTAGGAATGGGAAACAAGTGCTAGCTCGCCTTACATGAAACACACTCTGCTTTTGAGAAAAGAGCACTCTTCTACTCTACTGTGTTTCCTATGGTGTCCGAACAGTGAGCTTGCTCAGAACGAAAGAACTGTGCTTCCTACACACACGGGCCATATCTAGTTCAACTCTGCTTAGGAAACTGACAAGAACAGTAGCTCCTCTTCAGTCCAATACACTTTACTTGCAGGGAACAGACGCGAGTTCTATTTGCACTGTGTATGGCAATTGGAGCACAACAGTGACTCGTCTTACCAGAAAACAACTCTTGCTCATAGGACAAATAACTGCATGTGACTCAACTCCATTTAGAACTGGGAAACAAACGCTAGCTCGCCTTACAAGAAACACACTTTGCTTTAGAGAAAAGAGCACTCTTCTACTCTACTGTGTTTCCTATTGGGTCCAAACAGTGAGCTTGCTCAGAACCAAAGAACTGTGCTTCCTACACACACGGACCATATCTAGTTCAACTCTGCTTAGGAAACTGACAAGAACAGTAGCTCCTATTCATTCCAATACACTGTACTTGCTGGGAAAAGACGCAAGTGCTATTTGCCTTGTGTAGGGCAATGGGAGCGCAATAGTGACTTTCCTTACCAGAAAAAAACTCTTGTTCGTAGGACCAGAAACTGCATGTGATTCAACTCCATTTAGGACTAGGAAACAAACGCTAGCTCGCCTTACAAAAACACACTCTGCTTTTGAGAAAAGAGCACTCTTCTACTCTACTGTGTTTCCTATAGGGCCAGAACAGTGAGCTTGCTCAGAACATAAGAACGGTGCTTCCTACACACACGGGCCATATCTAGTTCAACTCTGCTTAGGAAACTGACAAGAACAGTAGCTCCTCTTCAGTCCGATACACTGTACTTGCTGGGAACAGACGCAAGAGCTATTTGCACTATGTATCAAGGGGAGCGCAATAGTGACTTTCCTTACCAGAAAACAACTCTTGCTCTTAGGACAGGAAACTGCATGTGATTCAACTCCATTTAGGACTGCGAAACAAACGCTAGCTCGCCTTACAAGAAACACACTCTGCTTTTGAGAAAAGAGCACTCATCTACTCTACTGTGTTTCCTGTAGGGCCAGAACAGTGAGCTTGCTCAGAACAAAAGAACTGTGCTTCCTACACAAACGGCCATATCTCGTTCAAGTCTGCTTAGGAACCTGACAAGAACAGTAGATCCTCTTCAGTCCAATACACTGTACTTGCTGGGAACAGACGCCAGTGCTATTTGTCCTGTGTAGGGCAATGGCAGCGCAATAGTGACTCTTCTTACCAGAAAACAACTCTTGCTCGTAGGACCAGAAACTGCATGTGATTCAACTCCATTTAGGACTGGGAAACAAACTCTAGCTCGCTTTACAAGAAAAACACTCTGCTTTTGAGAAAAGAGCACTCATCTACTCTTGTGTATCCTATGGGGTCCAAACAGTGAGCTTGGTCAGAACAAAAGAACTGTGCTTCCTACACACGGGCCATATCTAGTTCCACTCTGCTTAGGAAACTGACAAGAACAGTAGCTCCTCTTCAGTCCGATACACTGTACTTGGTGGGAACAGACGCGAGAGCTATTTGAACAATGTATAGCAATGGGAGCGCAATAGTGACTTTCCTTACCAGAAATCAACTCTTGCTCGTAGGACGAGAAACTGCATGTGATTCAACTCCATTTAGGACTGGGAAACAAACGCTAGCTCGCCTTACAAGAAACACACTCTGCTTTTGAGAAAAGAGCACTCTTCTACTCTACTGTGTTTCCTATAGGGCCACAACAGTGAGCTGGCTCAGAACAAAAGAACTGTGCTTCCTACACACACGGACCATATCTAGTTCAACTCTGCTTAGGAAACTGACAAGAACAGTAGCTCCTATTCAGTCCAATACACTGTACTTGATGGGAACAGACGCGAGTGCTATTTGCCTTGAGTAGGGCAATGGGAGCGCAATAGTGACTTTCCTTACCAGAAATAAACTCTTGTTCGTAGGACCAGAAACTGCATGTGATTCAACTCCATTTTGGACTAGGAAACAAACGCTAGCTCACATTACAAAAACACACTCTGCTTTTGAGAAAAGAGCACTCTTCTACTCTACTGTGTTTCTTATAGGGCCAGAACAGTGAGCTTGCTCAGAAAAAAGGAACTGTACTTCCTAAACACACAGGCCATATCTAGTTCAACTCTGCTTAGGAAACTGAGAAGAACAGTAGCTCCTCTTCAGTCCAATACACTGTACTTTCTGGGAACAGACGGGAGGGCTATATGCACTGTGTATGGCAATGGGAGCACAATAGTGACTTTCCTTACCACTAAACAACTCTTGCTCGTAGGACCAGAAACTGCATGTTATTCCACTCCATTTAGGACTGGGAAACAAACGCTAGCTCGCCTTACAAGAAACACACTCTGCTTTAGAGTAAAGAGCACTCTTCTACTCTACTGTGTTTCCTATGGGGTCCAAACAGTGAGCTTGTTCAGAACAAAAGAACTATGCTTCCTATACACACGGACCTTATCTAGTTCAACTCTGCTTAGTAAACTGACAAGAACAGTAGCTCCTATTCAGTCCAATACACTGTACTTGCTGGGAAAAGACGCGAGTGCTATTTGTCTTGTGTAGGGCAATGGGAACGCAATAGTGACTTTCCTTACCAGAAAACAATTCTTGTTTATAGGACCAGAAACTGCATGTGATTCAACTCCATTTAGGACTAGGAAACAAACGCTAGCTCGCCTTACAAAAACACACTCTGCTTTTGAGAAAAGAGCACTCTTCTACTCTACTGTGTTTCCTGTAGGGCCAGAACAGTGAGCTTGCTCAGAACATAAGAACTGTGCTTCCTACACACACGGGCCATATCTAGTTCCACTCTGCTTAGGAAACTGACAAGAACAGTAGCTCCTCTTCAGTCCGATACACTGTACTTGCTGGGAACAGACGCGAGAGCTATTTGAACTATGTATAGCAATGGGAGCGCAATAGTGACTTTCCTTACCAGAAATCAACTCTTGCTCTTAGGACCAGAAACTGCATGTGATTCAACTCCATTTAGGACTGGGAAACAAACTCTAGCTCGCCTTACAAGAAACACACTCTGCTTTTGAGAAAAGAGCACACTTCTACTCTACTGTGTTTCCTATGGTGTCCGAACAGTGAGCTTCCTCAGAACAAAAGAACTGTGCTTCCTACACACACGGCCATATCTAGTTCAATTCTGCTTAGGAACCTGACAAGAACAGTAGATCCTCTTCAGTCCAATACACTGTACTTGCTGGGAAGAGACGCCAGTGCTATTTGTCCTGTGTATGGCAATGGCAGCGCAATAGTGACTCTTCTTACCATAAAACAACTCATGCTCTTAGGACTAGAAACTGCATGTGATTCAACTCCATTTAGGACTGGGAAACAAACGCTAGCTCGCCTTACAAGAAACACACACTGCTTTAGAGAAAAGAGCACTCTTCTACTCTACTGTGTTTCTTATAGGGCCAGAACAGTGAGCTTGCTCAAAACAAAAGAACTGTGCTTCCTACACACGGGCCATAACTAGTTCAACTCTGCTTAGGAAACTGAAAAGAACAGTAGCTCCTGTTCAGTCCGATACAGACACGAGTGCTATTTGCACTGTGTATGGCAATGGGAGCACAATAGTGACTTTCCTTACCAGAAAACAACTCTTGCTCATAGGACTAGAAACTGCATGTGATTCAACTCCATTTAGGAATGGGAAACAAGTGCTAGCTCGCCTTACATGAAACACACTCTGCTTTTGAGAAAAGAGCACTCTTCTACTCTACTGTGTTTCCTATGGTGTCCGAACAGTGAGCTTGCTCAGAACGAAAGAACTGTGCTTCCTACACACACGGGCCATATCTAGTTCAACTCTGCTTAGGAAACTGACAAGAACAGTAGCTCCTCTTCAGTCCAATACACTTTACTTGCAGGGAACAGACGCGAGTGCTATTTGCACTGTGTATGGCAATTGGAGCACAACAGTGACTCGTCTTACCAGAAAACAACTCTTGCTCATAGGACAAATAACTGCATGTGACTCAACTCCATTTAGAACTGGGAAACAAACGCTAGCTCGCCTTACAAGAAACACACTTTGCTTTAGAGAAAAGAGCACTCTTCTACTCTACTGTGTTTCCTATTGGGTCCAAACAGTGAGCTTGCTCAGAACCAAAGAACTGTGCTTCCTACACACACGGACCATATCTAGTTCAACTCTGCTTAGGAAACTGACAAGAACAGTAGCTCCTATTCATTCCAATACACTGTACTTGCTGGGAAAAGACGCAAGTGCTATTTGCCTTGTGTAGGGCAATGGGAGCGCAATAGTGACTTTCCTTACCAGAAAAAAACTCTTGTTCGTAGGACCAGAAACTGCATGTGATTCAACTCCATTTAGGACTAGGAAACAAACGCTAGCTCGCCTTACAAAAACACACTCTGCTTTTGAGAAAAGAGCACTCTTCTACTCTACTGTGTTTCCTATAGGGCCAGAACAGTGAGCTTGCTCAGAACATAAGAACGGTGCTTCCTACACACACGGGCCATATCTAGTTCAACTCTGCTTAGGAAACTGACAAGAACAGTAGCTCCTCTTCAGTCCGATACACTGTACTTGCTGGGAACAGACGCAAGAGCTATTTGCACTATGTATCAAGGGGAGCGCAATAGTGACTTTCCTTACCAGAAAACAACTCTTGCTCTTAGGACAGGAAACTGCATGTGATTCAACTCCATTTAGGACTGCGAAACAAACGCTAGCTCGCCTTACAAGAAACACACTCTGCTTTTGAGAAAAGAGCACTCATCTACTCTACTGTGTTTCCTGTAGGGCCAGAACAGTGAGCTTGCTCAGAACAAAAGAACTGTGCTTCCTACACAAACGGCCATATCTCGTTCAAGTCTGCTTAGGAACCTGACAAGAACAGTAGATCCTCTTCAGTCCAATACACTGTACTTGCTGGGAACAGACGCCAGTGCTATTTGTCCTGTGTAGGGCAATGGCAGCGCAATAGTGACTCTTCTTACCAGAAAACAACTCTTGCTCGTAGGACCAGAAACTGCATGTGATTCAACTCCATTTAGGAATGGGAAACAAACTCTAGCTCGCTTTACAAGAAAAACACTCTGCTTTTGAGAAAAGAGCACTCATCTACTCTTGTGTATCCTATGGGGTCCAAACAGTGAGCTTGGTCAGAACAAAAGAACTGTGCTTCCTACACACGGGCCATATCTAGTTCCACTCTGCTTAGGAAACTGACAAGAACAGTAGCTCCTCTTCAGTCCGATACACTGTACTTGGTGGGAACAGACGCGAGAGCTATTTGAACAATGTATAGCAATGGGAGCGCAATAGTGACTTTCCTTACCAGAAATCAACTCTTGCTCGTAGGACGAGAAACTGCATGTGATTCAACTCCATTTAGGACTGGGAAACAAACGCTAGCTCGCCTTACAAGAAACACACTCTGCTTTTGAGAAAAGAGCACTCTTCTACTCTACTGTGTTTCCTATAGGGCCACAACAGTGAGCTGGCTCAGAACAAAAGAACTGTGCTTCCTACACACACGGACCATATCTAGTTCAACTCTGCTTAGGAAACTGACAAGAACAGTAGCTCCTATTCAGTCCAATACACTGTACTTGATGGGAACAGACGCGAGTGCTATTTGCCTTGAGTAGGGCAATGGGAGCGCAATAGTGACTTTCCTTACCAGAAATAAACTCTTGTTCGTAGGACCAGAAACTGCATGTGATTCAACTCCATTTTGGACTAGGAAACAAACGCTAGCTCACATTACAAAAACACACTCTGCTTTTGAGAAAAGAGCACTCTTCTACTCTACTGTGTTTCCTATAGGGCCAGAACAGTGAGCTTGCTCAGAACATAAGAACGGTGCTTCCTACACACACGGGCCATATCTAGTTCAACTCTGCTTAGGAAACTGACAAGAACAGTAGCTCCTCTTCAGTCTGATACACTGTAATTGCTGGGAACAGACGCGAGAGCTATTTGCACTATGTATGGCAAGGGGAGCGCAATAGTGACTTTCCTTACCAGAAAACAACTCTTGCTCATAGGACAAAAAACTGCATGTGACTCAACTACATTTAGGACTGGGAAACAAATGCTAGCTCGCCTTACAAGAAACACACTCTGCTTTTGAGAAAAGAGCACTCTTCTACTCTAGTGTGTTTCCTATGGGGTCAGAAGAGTGAGCTTGTTCAGAACAAAGAACTGTGCTTCCTACACACATGGGCCATATCTAGTTCAACTCTGCTTAGGAAACTGACAAGAACAGTAGATCCTCTTCAGTACAATACACTGTACTTGCGGGGAACAGACGTGAGTGCTATTTGCACTGTATATGGCAATTGGAGCACAATAGTGACTTGTCTTACCAGAAAACAACTCTTGCTCGTAGGACAAAAAACTGCATGTGACTCAACTCCATTTAGGACTGGGAAACAAACGCTAACTCGACTTCCAAGAAACACACTCTGCTTTTGAGAAAAGAGCACTCTTCTACTCTACTGTGTTTCCTATGTGTTCCGAACAGTGAGCTTGCTCAGAACAAAAAAACTGTGCTTCCTACTCACACGGCCATATCTAGTTCATGTCTGCTTAGGAACCTGACAAAACAGTATATCCTCTTGAATCCAATACACTGTACTTGCTGGGAACAGACGCCAGTGCTATTTGTCCTGTGTATGGCAATGGCAGCGCAATAGTGACTCTTCTTACCAGAAAACAACTCTTGCTCGTAGGACCAGAAACTGCATGTGATTAAACTCCATTTAGGACTGGGAAACAAACTCTAGCTCGCTTTACAAGAAACACACTTTGCTTTTGAGAAAAGAGCACTCTTCTACTCTACTGTGTTTTTTATAGGGCCAGAACAGTGAGCTTGCTCAGAAAAAAAGAACTGTGCTTCCTACACACACGGGCCATATCTAGTTCAACTCTGCTTAGGAAACTGACAAGAACAGTAGCTCCTCTTCAGTCCAATACACTGTAATTTCTGGGAACAGACGGGAGGGCTATTTGCACTGTGTGTGGCAATGGGAGCACAATGGTGACTTTCCTTACTAGAAAACAACTCTTGCTCTTAGGACCAGAAACTGCATGTGATTCCACTCCATTTAGGACTGGGAAACAAACGCTAGCTCGCCTTACAAGAAACACACTCTGCTTTAGAGAAAAGAGCACTCTTCTATTCTACTGTGGTTCCTATGGGGTCCAAACAGTGAGCTTGCTCAGAACAAAAGAACTGTGCTTCCTACAAACACGGACCATATCTAGTTCAACTCTGCTTAGGAAACTGACAAGAACCGTAGCTCCTATTCAGTCCAATACACTGTACTTGCTGGGAAAAGACGCGAGTGCCATTTGCCTTGTGTAGGGCAATGGGAGCACAATAGTGACTTTCCTTACCAGAAAACAATTCTTGTTCATAGGACCAGAAACTGCATATGATCCAACTCCATTTAGAACTGGGAAACAAACGCTAGATCGCCTTACAAAAACACACTCTGCTTTTGAGAAATAAGCACTCTTCTACTCTACTGTGTATCCTATAGGGCCAGAAGAGTGAACTTGCTCAGAACATAAGAACTGTGCTTCCTACAAACACGGCCATATCTAGTTCAATTCTGCTTAGGAACCTGAGAAGAACAGTAGATCCTCTTCATTACAATACACTGTACTTGCTGGGAACAGACGCCAGTGCTATTTGTCCTGTGTATGGCAATGGCAGCGCAATAGTTTCTCTTCTTACCATAAAACTACTCGTGCTCATAGGACTAGAAACTGCATGTGATTCAACTCCATTTAGGACTGGGAAACAAACGTTAGCTCGCCTTACAAGAAACACACTCTGCTTTAGGGAAAAGAGCACTCTTCTACTCTACTGTGTTTCCTATAGGGCCAGAACAGTGAGCTTGCTCAGAACAAAACAACTGTGCTTCCTACACACGGGCCATAACTAGTTCAACTCTGCTTAGGAAACTGACAAGAACAGTAGCTCCTCTTCAGTCCGATACACTGTACTTGCTGGGAACAGATGCGAGTGCTATTTGCATTGTGTATGGTAATGGGAGCGCAATAGTGACTTTCCTTACCAGAAAACAACTCTTGCTCGTAGGACCAGAAACTGCATGTGATTCCACTCCATTTAAGACTGGGAAACAAACGCTAGCTCGCCTTACAAGAAACACACTCTGCTTTAGAGAAAAGAGCACTCTTCTACTCTACTGTGTTTCCTATGGGG
The DNA here is from genome assembly GCF_949786415.1 of Peromyscus eremicus. Taxonomy (NCBI): domain Eukaryota; kingdom Metazoa; phylum Chordata; class Mammalia; order Rodentia; family Cricetidae; genus Peromyscus; species Peromyscus eremicus. Next base: position 79,853 of record NW_026735910.1, read on the forward strand.
TCCAAACAGTGAGCTTACTCAGAACAAAAGATCTGTGCTTCCTACACTTACGGGCCATATCTAGTTCAACTCTGCTTAGGAAACTGACAAGAACAGTAGCTCCTCTTCAGTCCAATACACTGTACTTGCGGGGAACAGACGCGAGTGCTATTTGCACTGTGTATGGCAATTGGACAACAATAGTGACTCGTCTTACCAGAAAACAACTCTTGCTCGTAGGACAAACAACTGCATGTGACTCAAATCCATTTAGGACTGGGAAACAAACGCTAGCTTGCCTTACAAGAAACACACTCTGCTTTTGAGAAAAGAGCACTCTTCTACTCTACTGTGTTTCTTTGGGGTCCGAAAAGCAAGTTTACTCAGAACAAAAGAACTGTGCTTCCTACACACACGGCCATATCTAGTTCAATTCTGCTTAGGAACCTGACAAGAACAGTAGATCCTCTTCAGTCCACTACACTGTACTTGCTGAGAACAGACACCAGTGCTATTAGTCCTGTGTATGGCAATGGCAGCGCAATAGTGACTTTCCTTACCAGAAAACAACTCTTGTTCGTAGGACCAGAAACTGCATGTGATTCAACTCCATTTAGGAATAGGAAACAAACGCTAGCTCGCCTTACAAAAACACACTCTGCTTTTGAGAAATAAGCACTCTTCTACTCTACTGTGTATCCTATAGAGCCAGAAGAGTGAACTTGCTCAGAACATAAGAACTGTGCTTCCTACACACACGGCCATATCTAGTTCAATTCTGCTTAGGAACCTGAGAAGAACAGTAGATCCTCTTCATTACAATACACTGTACTTGCTGGGAACAGACACCAGTGCTATTTGTCCTGTGTATGGCAATGGCAGCGAAATAGTTTCTCTTCTTACCATAAAACTACTCGTGCTCATAGGACTAGAAACTGCATGTGATTCAACTCCATTTAGGACTGGGAAACAAACGTTAGCTCGCCTTACAAGAAACACACTCTGCTTTAGGGAAAAGAGCACTCTTCTACTCTACTGTGTTTCCTATAGGGCCAGAACAGTGAGCTTGCTCAGAACAAAACAACTGTGCTTCCTACACACGGGCCATAACTAGTTCAACTCTGCTTAGGAAACTGACAAGAACAGTAGCTCCTCTTCAGTCCGATACACTGTACTTGCTGGGAACAGATGCGAGTGCTATTTGCATTGTGTATGGCAATGGGAGCGCAATAGTGACTTTCCTTACCAGAAAACAACTCTTGCTCGTAGGACCAGAAACTGCATGTGATTCCACTCCATTTAAGACTGGGAAACAAACGCTAGCTCGCCTTACAAGAAACACACTCTGCTTTAGAGAAAAGAGCACTCTTCTACTCTACTGTGTTTCCTATGGGGTCCAAACAGTGAGCTTGCTCAGAACAAAAGATCTGTGCTTCCTACACACACGGGCCATATCTAGTTCAACTCTGCTTAGGAAACTGACAAGAACAGTAGCTCCTCTTCAGTCCAATACACTGTACTTGTGGGGAACAGACGCGAGTGCTATTTGCACTGTGTATGGCAATTGGACAACAATAGTGACTCGTCTTACCAGAAAACAACTCTTGCTCGTAGGACAAACAACTGCATGTGACTCAAATCCATTTAGGACTGGGAAACAAACGCTAGCTTGCCTTACAAGAAACACACTCTGATTTTGAGAAAAGAGCACTCTTCTACTCTACTGTGTTTCCTATGGGGTCCAAACAGTGATCTTGGTCAGAACAAAAGAACTGTGCTTCCTACACACATGGACCATATCTAGTTCAACTCTGCTTAGGAAACTGACAAGAACAGTAGCTCCTATTCAGTCCAATACACTGTACTTGCTGGGAACAGACGCGACTGCTATTTTCACTGTGTATGGCATTTAGAGCGCAATAGAGACTCTTCTTACCAGAAAACAACTCTTGCTTTTAGGACCAAAAACTGTCTGTGACTCAACTCCATTTAGGACTGGGAAACAAACGCGAGCTGGCCTTACAAGAAAACCACTCTGCTTTAGAGAAAAGAGCACTCATATACTCTACTGTGTTTACTGTAGGGCCAGAACAGTGAGCTTGCTCAGAACAAAAGAACTGTGCTTCCTACACACACGGGCCATATCTAGTTCAACTCTGCTTAGGAAACAAACAAGAACAGTAGCTCCTCTTCAGTCGAATACACTGTACTTGCGGGGAACAGACGCGAGTGCTATTTGCACTGTGTATGGCAATAGGAGCACGATAGTGACTTGTCTTACCAGAAAACAACTCTTGCTTGTAGGACAAAAAACTGCATGTGACTCAACTCCATTTAGGACTGGGAAACAAACGCTAGCTCGACTTCCAAGAAAAACACTCTGATTTTGAGAAAAGAGCACTCTTCTACTCTACTGTGTTTCCTATGTGTTCCGAAAAGTGAGCTTGCTCAGAACAAAAAAACTGTGCTTCCTACACACACGGCCATATCTCGTTCAAGTGTGCTTAGGAACCTGACAAGAATAGTAGATCTTCTTCAGTCCAATACACTGTACTTGCTGGGAACAGACGCCAGTGCTATTTGTCCTGTGTAGGGCAATGGCAGCGCAATAGTGACTCTTCTTACCAGAAAACAACTCTTGCTCGTAGGACCAGAAACTGCATGTGATTAAACTCCATTTAGGACTGGGAAACAAACTCTAGCTCGCTTTACAAGAAACACACTCTGCTTTTGAGAAAAGAGCACTCTTCTACTCTACTGTGTTTCCTATAGGGCCAGAACAGTGAGCTTGCTCAGAAAAAAGGAACTGTACTTCCTAAACACACGGGCCATATCTAGTTCAACTCTGCTTAGGAAACAGAAAGAACAGTAGATCCTCTTCAGTCCAATACACTGTACTTCCTGGGAACAGACGGGAAGGCTATTTGTACTGTGTATGGCAATGGAAGCGCAATAGTGACTTTCCTTACCAGAAAAAAACTCTTGCTCGTAGGACCAGAAACTGCATTTGATTCCACTCCATTTAGGACTGGGAAAAAAACGCTAGCTCGCCTTACAAGAAACACACTCTGCTTTAGAGAAAAGAGCACTCTTCTACTCTACTGTGTTTCCTATGGGGTCCAAACAGTGAGCTAGTTCAGAACAAAAGAACTATGCTTCCTACACACACGGACCATATCTAGTTCAACTCTGCTTAGTAAACTGACAAGAACAGTAGCTCCTCTTCAGTCCAATACGCTGTACTTGCTGGGACTAGACGGGAAGGCTATTTGCACTGTTTATGGCAATGGGAGTGCAATATTGACTTCCCTTACCAGAAAACAACTCTTGCTCTTAGGACCAGAAACTGCATGTGATTCCACTCCATTTAGGAATGGGAAAAAAACGCTAGCTCGCCTTAAAAGAAACACACTCTGCTTTTGAGAAAAAAGCACTCTTCTATTCTACTGTGTTTCCTATGGGGTCCGAACAGTGAGCTTGCTCAGAACAAAAAAACTGTGCTTCCTACACGCACGGCCATATCTAGTTCAAGTCTGGTTAGGAACTGACAAGAACAGTAGATCCTCTTCAGCCCAATACACTGTACTTGCTGCGAACAGACGCCAGTGCTATTTGTCCTGGATATGGCAATGGCAGCGCAATAGTGACTCTACTTACCAGAAATCAACTCCTGCTCGTAGTACCAGAAACTGCATGGGATTCAACTCCATTTAGGACTGGGACACAAACGCTAGCTCGCCTTACAAGAAACACACTCTGCTTTAGAGAAAAGAGCACTCTTCTACTCTACTGTGTTTCCTATGGGGTCCAAAGAGTGAGCTTGCTCATAAAAAAAAAGAAATGTGCTTCCTACACACAAGGAACATATGTAGTTCAACTCTGCTTAGGAAACTGACAAGAACAGTAGCTCCTCTTCAGTCCGATACACTGTACTTGCTGGGAAAAGACGCGAGTGCTATTTAACCTGTGTATGTCAATGGGAGCTCAAAGGTGACTTTCCTTACCAGAAAACAACTCTTGTTCGTAGGACCAGAAACTGCATGTGATTCAATTCCATTTAGGTCTAGGAAACAAACGCTAGCTCGCCTTAGAAGAAACACACTCTGATTTTGAGAAAAGAGCACTCTTCTACTCTACTGTGTTTCCTATAGGGCCAGAACAGTGAGCTTGCTCAGAACATAAGAACTGTGCTTCCTACACACACGGGCCTTATCTAGTTCAACTCTGCTTAGGAAACTGACAAGACATTAGATCCTCTTCAGTCCGATACACTGTACGTGCTGGGAACAGACGCCAGTGCTATTTGCACTGTGTATGGCAATTGGAGCACAATAGTGACTCGTCTTACCAGAAAACAACTCTTACTCGTAGGACCAGAAACTGCATGTGATTCAACTCCATTTAGGACTGGGAAAGAAACTATAGCTCGCCTTACAAGAAACACACTCTGCTTTTGAGAAAAGAGCACTCTTCTACTCTACTGTGTTTCCAATAGGGCCAGAACAGTGAGCTTGCTCAGAACAAATGAACTGTGCTTCCTAGACACAAGGGCAATATCTAGTTCAACTCTGCTTAAGAAACTGAGAAGAACAGTAGCTCCTCTTCAGTACAATACACTGTACTTTCTGGGAACAGACGCCAGTGCTTTTTGTCCTGTGTATGGCAATGGCAGCGCAACAGTGACTATTCTTACCATAAAATAACTCTTGCCTCTAGGACCAGAAACTTCATGTGATTCAACTCCATTTAGGACTGGGAAACAAACGCTAGCTCTCCTTAAATAAACACACTCTGCTTTAGAAAAAGAGCACTCTTCTACTCTACTGTGTTTCCTATAGGGCCAGAACAGTGACCTTGCTCAGAACATAAGAACTGTGCTTCCTACAAACACGTGCCATATCTAGTTCAACTCTGCTTAGGAAACAGAGAAGAACAGTAGGTACTCTTTAGTCCAATACACTGTAATTGCTGGGAACAGACGCATGTGCTATTTGCACTGTGTATGACAAAGGGAGCGCAATAGTGACTTTCATTACCAGAAACAACTCTTGCTCGTAGGACCAGAAACTGCATGTGATTCCACTCCATTTAGGAATGGGAAAAAAAAGCTAGCTCGCCTTAAAAGAAACACACTCTGCTTTTGAGAAAAAAGCACTCTTCTACTCTACTGTGTTTCCTATGGGGTCTGAACAGTGAGCTTGCTCAGAACAAAAAAACTGTGCTTCCTACACACACGGCCATATCTAGTTCAAATCTGCTTAGGAACCTGACAAGAACAGTAGATCCTCTTCAGCCCAATACACTGTACTTGCTGGGAACAGATGCCAGTGCTATTTGTCCTGTGTATGGCAATGGCAGCGCAATAGTAACTCTTCTTACCAGAAAACAACTCTTTCTCGTAGTACCAGAAACTGCATGGTATTCAACTCCATTTAGGACTGGGACACAAACGCTAGCTCGCCTTACAAGAAACACACTCTGCTTTAGAGAAAAGAGCACTCTTCTACTCTACTGTGTTTCCTATAGGCCCAGAACAGTGAGCTTGCTCAGAACATAAGAACTGTGCTTCCTACACACACGGGCCTTATCTAGTTCAACTCTGCTAAGGAACCTGACAAGAATAGTAGATCCTCTTCAGTCCAATACACTGTACTTGCTGGGAACAGACGCCAGTGCTATTTGTCCTGTGTATGGCAATGGCAACGCAATAGTGACTATTCTTACCATGAAACAACTCTTGCTCGTAGGACGAGAAACTGCATGTGATTCAACTCCATTTAGGACTGGGACACAAACGCTAGCTCGCCTTACAAGAAACACACTCTGCTTTTGAGAAAAGAGCACTCTTCTACTCTACTGTGTTTCCTATGGGGTCCAAACAGTGAGCTTGCTCAGAACAAATGAACTGTGCTTCCTACACACGAGGACCTTATGTAGTTGAACTCTGCTTAGGAAACTGACAAGAACAGTAGCTCCTATTCAGTCCAATACACTGTACTTGCTGGGAAAAGACGCGAGTGCTATTTGCCCTGTGTATGGCAATGGGAGCGCAATAGTGACTTTCCTTACCAGAAAACAACTCTTGATCGTAGGACCAGATACTGCATGTGATTCAACTCCATTTAGGACTGGGAAACAAACGAGAGCTGGCCTTACAAGAAACACACTCTGCTTTTGAGAAAAGAGCACTCTTCTACTCTACTGTGTTTCCTGTAGGGCCAGAACAGTCAGCTTGCTCAGAACAAAAGAACTGTGCTTCTACACACACGGGCCATATCTACTTCAACTCTGCTTAGGAAACTGACAAGAACAGTAGCTCCTCTTCAGTCCGATACACTGTACTTGCTGGGAACAGACGGGAGGGCTATTTGCACTGTGTATGGCAATGGGAGCGCAATAGTGACTTTCCTTACCAGAAAACAACTCTTGCTCGTAGGACCAGAAACTGCATGTGATTACACTCCATTTAGGACTGGGAAACAAACGCTAGCTCGCCTTACAAGAAACACACTCTCCTTTAGAGAAAAGAGCACTCTTCTACTCTGCTGTGTTTCCTATGGGGTCCAAACAGTGAGCTTTTTCAGAACAAAAGAACTATGCTTCCTACACACACGGACCATATCTAGTTCAACTCTGCTTAGTAAACTGACAAGAACAGTAGTTCCTATTCAGTCCAATACACTGTACTTGCTGGGAAAAGACGCGAGTGCTTTTTGTCTTGAGTAGGGCAATGGGAGCGCAATAGTGACTTTCCTTACCAGAAAACTACTCTTGTTCGTAGGACCAGAAACTGCATGTGAATCAACTCCATTTAGGACTAGGAAAAAAACGCTAGCTCGCCTTACAAAAACACACTCTGCTTTTGAGAAAAGAGCACTCTTCTACTCTACTGTGTTTCCTGTAGGGCCAGAACAATGAGCTTGCTCAGAACATAAGAACTGTGCTCCTACACACGGGCCATATCTAGTTCCACTCTGCTTAGGAAACTGACAAGAACAGTAGCTCCTATTCAGTCCGATACACTGTACTTGCTGGGAACAGACGCGAGAGCTATTTGCACTATGTATGGCAAGGGGAGCGCAACAGTGACTTTCCTTACCAGAAATCAACTCTTGCTCTTAGGACCAGAAACTGCATGTGATTCAACTCCATTTAGGACTGTGAAACAAACGCTAGCTCGCCTTACAAGAAACACACTGTGCTTTTGAGAAAAGAGCACTCTTCTACTCTACTGTGTTTCCTATGGTGTCCGAACAGTGAGCTTGCTCAGAACAAAAGAACTGTGCTTCCTACACACACGGCCAATTCTAGTTCAATTCTGCTTAGGAACCTGACAAGAACAGTAGATCCTCTTCAGCCCAATACACTGTACTTGCTGGGAACAGATGCCAGTGCTATTTGTCCTGTGTATGGCAATGGCAGCGCAATAGTAACTCTTCTTACCAGAAAACAACTCTTTCTCGTAGTACCAGAAACTGCATGGTATTCAACTCCATTTAGGACTGGGACACAAACGCTAGCTCGCCTTACAAGAAACACACTCTGCTTTAGAGAAAAGAGCACTCTTCTACTCTACTATGTTTCCTATAGGCCCAGAACAGTGAGCTTGCTCAGAACATAAGAACTGTGCTTCCTACACACACGGGCCTTATCTAGTTCAACTCTGCTAAGGAACCTGACAAGAATAGTAGATCCTCTTCAGTCCAATACACTGTACTTGCTGGGAACAGACGCCAGTTGCTATTTGTCCTGTGTATGGCAATGGCAACGCAATAGTGACTATTCTTACCATGAAACAACTCTTGCTCGTAGGACGAGAAACTGCATGTGATTCAACTCCATTTAGGACTGGGACACAAACGCTAGCTCGCCTTACAAGAAACACACTCTGCTTTTGAGAAAAGAGCACTCTTCTACTCTGCTGTGTTTCTTATGGGGTCCAAACAGTGAGCTTGCTCAGAACAAAAGAACTGTGCTTCCTACACACGAGGACCTTATGTAGTTGAACTCTGCTTAGGAAACTGACAAGAACAGTAGCTCCTATTCAGTCCAATACACTGTACTTGCTGGGAAAAGACACCAGTGCTATTTGTCCTGTGTATGGCAATGGCAGCGCAATAGTGACTATTCTTACCATAAAACAACTCTTGTTCGTAGGACCAGAAACTGCATGTGATTCCACTCCATTTAGGACTGGGACACAAACGCTAGCTCGCCTTACAAGAAACACACTCTGCTTTAGAGAAAAGAGCACTCTTCTACTCTACTGTGTTTCCTATGGGGTCCAAACAGTGAGCTTGCTCAGAACAAAAGAACTGTGCTTCCTACACACGAGGACCATATGTAGTTCAACTCTGCTTAGGAAACTGACAAGAACAGTAGCTCCTATTGAGTCCAATACACTGTACTTGCTGGGAAAAGACGCGAGTGCTATTTGCCCTTTGCATGGCAATGGGAGCGCAATAGTGACTTTCTTTACCAGAAAACAACTCTTGTTCGTAGGACCAGAAACTGAATGTGATTCAACTCCATTTAAAACTGGGAAACAAACGCTAGCTCGCCTTACAAGAAACACACTCTGCTTTTGAGAAAAGAGCACTCTTCTACTCTACTGTGTTTCCTATGGGGTCCGAACAGTGAGCTTGCTCAGAACAAAAGAACTGTGCTTCCTACACACACGGCCATATCTAGTTCAATTCTGCTTAGGAACCTGACCAGAGCAGTAGATGCTCTTCAGTCCAATACACTGTACTTGCTGGGAACAGACGCCAGTGCTATTTGTCCTGTATGTGGCAATGGAAGCGCAATAGTGACTATTCTTACCATAAAACAACTCTTGCTCTTAGGACCACAAACTGCATGTGATTCCACTCCATTTAACTAGGAAACAAATGCTAGCTCGCCTTACAAGAAACACACTCTGCTTTTGAGAAAAGAGCACTCTTCTACTCTGCTGTGTTTTCTATGGGGTCCAAAATTGTGCTTGGTCAGAAGAAAAGAACTGTGCTTCCTACACACATGGACCATATCTAGTTCAACTCTGCTTAGGAAACTGACAAGAACAGTAGCTCCTATTCAGTCCAATACACTGTACTTGCTGGGTACAGACGCGAGTGATATTTGCACTGTGTATGGCATTTAGAGCGCAATAGTGACTCTTCTTACCAGAAAACAACTCTTGATCGTAGGACCAAAAACAGTCTGTGACTCAACTCCATTTAGGACTGGGAAACAAACGTGAGCTGGCCTTACAAGAAACACACTCTGCTTTAGAGAAAAGAGCACTCATATACTCTACAGTGTTTCCTGTAGGGCCAGAACAGTCAGCTTGCTCAGAACAAAAGAACTGTGCTTCCTACACACACGGGCCATATCTAGTTCAACTCTGCTTAGGAAACTGACAAGAACAGTAGCTCCTATTCAGTTCGATACACTGTACTTGCTGAGAACAGACGCGAGTGCTATTTGCACTGTGTATGGCAATGGGAGCTCAATAGTGACTTTCCTTACCAGAAAACAACTCTTGCTCGTAGGACAAAAAACTGCATGTGACTCAACTCCATTTAGGACTGGGAAACAAACGCTAGCTCGACTTCCAAGAAACACACTCTGCTTTAGAGAAAAGAGCACTCTTCTACTCTACTGTGTTTCCTATGTGTTCCGAAAAGTGAGCTTGCTCAGAACAAAAACAATGTGCTTCCTACACACAGGGTCATATCTCGTTCAAGTCTGCTTAGGAACCTGACAAGAACAGTAGATCCTCTTCAGTCCAATACACTGTACTTGCTGGGAACAGACGCCAGTGCTATTTGTCCTGTGTAGGGCAATGACAGTGCAATTGTGACTCTTCTTACCAGAAAACAACTCTTGCTCGTAGGACCAGAAACTGCATGTGATTCAACTCCATTTAGGACAGGGAAACAAACTCTAGCTCGCTTTACAAGAAACACACTCTGCTTTTGAGAAAAGAGCACTCTTCTACTCTACTGTGTTTTCTATAGCGCCAGAACAGTGAGCTTGCTCAGAAAAAAGGAACTGTACTTCCTAAACACACAGGCCATATCTAGTTCAACTCTGCTTAGGAAACTGAGAAGAACAGTAGCTCCTCTTCAGTCCAATACACTGTTCTTGCTGGGAACAGACGGGAGGGCTATTTGCACTGTGTATGGCAATGGGAGCGCAATAGTGACTTTCCTTACAAGAAAACAACTCTTGCTCATAGGACCAGAAACTGCATGTGATTACACTCCATTTAGGACTGGGAAACAAACGCTAGCTCGCCTTACAAGAAACACACTCTCCTTTAGAGAAAAGAGCACTCTTCTACTCTAGTGTGTTTCCTATGGGGTCCAAACAGTGAGCTTGTTCAGAACAAAAGAACTATGCTTCCTACACACACGGACCATATCTAGTTCAACTCTGCTTAGGAAACTGACAAGAACAGTAGCTCCTATTCAGTCCAATACACTGTACTTGCTGGGAAAAGACGCGAGTGCTATTTGTCTTGTGTAGGGCAATGGGAACGCAATAGTGACTTTCCTCACCAGAAAACAACTCTTGTTCATAGGACCAGAAACTGTATGTGATTCAACTCCATTTAGGACTAGGAAACAAACGCTAGCTCGCCTTACAAAAACACACTCTGTTTTTGAGAAAAGAGCACTCTTCTACTCTACTGTGTTTCCTATAGGACCAGAACAATGAGCTTGCTCAGAACATAAGAACTGTGCTCCTACACACGGGCCATATCTAGTTCCACTCTGCTTAGGAAACTGACAAGAACAGTAGATCCTCTTCAGTCCGATACACTGTACTTGCTGGGAACTGACGCGAGAGCTATTTGCACTATGTATGGCAAGGAGAGCACAATAGTGACTTTCCTTACCAGAAATCAACTCTTGCTCTTAGGACCAGAAACTGCATGTGATTCAACTCCATTTAGGACTGTGAAACAAACGCTAGCTCGCCTTACAAGAAACACACTCTGCTTTAGAGAAAAGAGCACTCTTCTACTCTACTGTGTTTCCTATGGTGTCCGAACAGTGAGCTTGCTCAGAACAAAAGTCTGTGCTTCCTACACACATGGCCATATCTAGTTCAATTCTGCTTAGGAACCTGACAAGAACAGTAGATCCTCTTCAGTCCAATACACTGTGCTTGCTGGGAACAGACACCAGTGCTATTTGTCCTGTGTATGGCAAAGGCAGCGCAATAGTGACTATTCTTACCATAAAACAACTCTTGCTCGTAGGACCAGAAACTGCATGTGATTCCACTCCATTTAGGACTGGGACACAAACGCTAGCTCGCCTTACAAGAAACACACTCTGCTTTAGAGAAAAGAGCACTCTTCTACTCTACTGTGTTTCCTAAGGGGTCCAAACAGTGAGCTTGCTCAGAACAAAAGAACTGTGCTTCCTACACACGAGGACCATATGTAGTTCAACTCTGCTTAGGAAACTGACAAGAACAGTAGCTCCTATTCAGTCCAATACACTGTACTTGCTGGGAACAGACGCCAGTGCTATTTGTCCTGTGTATGGCAATGGCAACGCAATAGTGACTATTCTTACCATGAAACAACTCTTGCTCGTAGGACGAGAAACTGCATGTGATTCAACTCCATTTAGGACTGGGACACAAACGCTAGCTCGCCTTACAAGAAACACACTCTGCTTTTGAGAAAAGAGCACTCTTCTACTCTACTGTGTTTCCTATGGGGTCCAAACAGTGAGCTTGCTCAGAACAAATGAACTGTGCTTCCTACACACGAGGACCTTATGTAGTTGAACTCTGCTTAGGAAACTGACAAGAACAGTAGCTCCTATTCAGTCCAATACACTGTACTTGCTGGGAAAAGACGCGAGTGCTATTTGCCCTGTGTATGGCAATGGGAGCGCAATAGTGACTTTCCTTACCAGAAAACAACTCTTGATCGTAGGACCAGATACTGCATGTGATTCAACTCCATTTAGGACTGGGAAACAAACGAGAGCTGGCCTTACAAGAAACACACTCTGCTTTTGAGAAAAGAGCACTCTTCTACTCTACTGTGTTTCCTGTAGGGCCAGAACAGTCAGCTTGCTCAGAACAAAAGAACTGTGCTTCTACACACACGGGCCATATCTACTTCAACTCTGCTTAGGAAACTGACAAGAACAGTAGCTCCTCTTCAGTCCGATACACTGTACTTGCTGGGAACAGACGGGAGGGCTATTTGCACTGTGTATGGCAATGGGAGCGCAATAGTGACTTTCCTTACCAGAAAACAACTCTTGCTCGTAGGACCAGAAACTGCATGTGATTACACTCCATTTAGGACTGGGAAACAAACGCTAGCTCGCCTTACAAGAAACACACTCTCCTTTAGAGAAAAGAGCACTCTTCTACTCTGCTGTGTTTCCTATGGGGTCCAAACAGTGAGCTTTTTCAGAACAAAGAACTATGCTTCCTACACACACGGACCATATCTAGTTCAACTCTGCTTAGTAAACTGACAAGAACAGTAGTTCCTATTCAGTCCAATACACTGTACTTGCTGGGAAAAGACGCGAGTGCTTTTTGTCTTGAGTAGGGCAATGGGAGCGCAATAGTGACTTTCCTTACCAGAAAACTACTCTTGTTCGTAGGACCAGAAACTGCATGTGAATCAACTCCATTTAGGACTAGGAAAAAAACGCTAGCTCGCCTTACAAAAACACACTCTGCTTTTGAGAAAAGAGCACTCTTCTACTCTACTGTGTTTCCTGTAGGGCCAGAACAATGAGCTTGCTCAGAACATAAGAACTGTGCTCCTACACACGGGCCATATCTAGTTCCACTCTGCTTAGGAAACTGACAAGAACAGTAGCTCCTATTCAGTCCGATACACTGTACTTGCTGGGAACAGACGCGAGAGCTATTTGCACTATGTATGGCAAGGGGAGCGCAACAGTGACTTTCCTTACCAGAAATCAACTCTTGCTCTTAGGACCAGAAACTGCATGTGATTCAACTCCATTTAGGACTGTGAAACAAACGCTAGCTCGCCTTACAAGAAACACACTGTGCTTTTGAGAAAAGAGCACTCTTCTACTCTACTGTGTTTCCTATGGTGTCCGAACAGTGAGCTTGCTCAGAACAAAAGAACTGTGCTTCCTACACACACGGCCAATTCTAGTTCAATTCTGCTTAGGAACCTGACAAGAACAGTAGATCCTCTTCAGCCCAATACACTGTACTTGCTGGGAACAGATGCCAGTGCTATTTGTCCTGTGTATGGCAATGGCAGCGCAATAGTAACTCTTCTTACCAGAAAACAACTCTTTCTCGTAGTACCAGAAACTGCATGGTATTCAACTCCATTTAGGACTGGGACACAAACGCTAGCTCGCCTTACAAGAAACACACTCTGCTTTAGAGAAAAGAGCACTCTTCTACTCTACTATGTTTCCTATAGGCCCAGAACAGTGAGCTTGCTCAGAACATAAGAACTGTGCTTCCTACACACACGGGCCTTATCTAGTTCAACTCTGCTAAGGAACCTGACAAGAATAGTAGATCCTCTTCAGTCCAATACACTGTACTTGCTGGGAACAGACGCCAGTGCTATTTGTCCTGTGTATGGCAATGGCAACGCAATAGTGACTATTCTTACCATGAAACAACTCTTGCTCGTAGGACGAGAAACTGCATGTGATTCAACTCCATTTAGGACTGGGACACAAACGCTAGCTCGCCTTACAAGAAACACACTCTGCTTTTGAGAAAAGAGCACTCTTCTACTCTGCTGTGTTTCTTATGGGGTCCAAACAGTGAGCTTGCTCAGAACAAAAGAACTGTGCTTCCTACACACGAGGACCTTATGTAGTTGAACTCTGCTTAGGAAACTGACAAGAACAGTAGCTCCTATTCAGTCCAATACACTGTACTTGCTGGGAAAAGACACCAGTGCTATTTGTCCTGTGTATG